>NW_025535156.1:0-117086 GCF_020615455.1 Coregonus clupeaformis | reverse complement strand
CATTAAGCATTAAGTTTGATTAATTAGAGATATAAATTCTCGTGACAGTATCATTATTGGATACCGTTGTGCTCTTCACTGAAAATATAAAAATGTTTCCCTTAAGTAAGAAGATTGCAGTCATAGTGCAGTATAACTAGTATAACTGCAGTTAGAGTGCAGTATAACTGCAGTATGCTGCAAATATTGCATCCAAAATAACACTGTTTTTTTTCTCCTGCAGTAATTATGCAGTGTAACTGCAGTTATTCTGCAATTACTGAGTCCAAAATATCACAGTCAACGGCAGTTACTGCACTTTTACTGCAGTTTTAAAACTGCAATCTTTTTTTGTAAGGGTTCTACTCATTATAAATGTGTTGTAGCTTTTTCTAAGTCAGTATCATAGGCCTGGGGAGTTTGGAACCCCACATTAAAAAAGCTAATAGGAAGACTGTGTTGCACATTGCAAAAATATCTAATGTAACACTGTCCTCCTCATGCATACAAAGCCCTAGCTAAAACAGACTGAAAGATCAAATGTTGTTTAAAACAAATGTCCACTTGAGATACCCAACCTACACTATTAGTCGCTACATATGAATCCCACAGCCTCTACTCTCTAACTTTACTGATACAGTTATCAAGGTGGCAGTGTACTAGAAAGTCAAAGAAGATGATAAAGTAGAAATCCATAGGAATTGATTGAACAAATACATGTTTGGGTTGTATTGTAATCAGACCATCGTATCACTTAGAAATTGTCCAGTTTCAATAAAGTCACTGCTTCCTAAAAGCTGCTGCATTAGTGAACATTTACCATGGATATATGTTCATTTACCACAATACATGAATACGCACAGGTTCTCTCTTTAAAGATGAATAGTCATTGTAATAACCTATAATATATATTTTCTACTGCTATGTGTGTGATATCTGATACAGTATGTGTGTGTAAACAATCAAATAGGTTATAAAAAGCAGTCGTGCTGCGTCCAGCCATCTCATTCAATGTATTACCTGGTATTCACCAGAAAGGTGTGTGGTGGTTATTGGGGAGAACTCAAAGGTAATACCTAAGTACCGGTGCTTGTTATGGTGAATCACACATGAGTAACAACTCGTTAATTATTATGTAACTACTAGATAAAATGACCTAAGACATTTGACTGTGTCCTTTAATATAAACAGGGTGAAGTGGGTCATTGAAAGCTCTGTGATGCAACCTCTCATCATGGTCAAAGACGCTTCTAATAGAACCCTATTGTTTTCCGGATATTCACACTTAAAAACTGTACATGCTGAGACCTACCTCCTCCTCAGTCTTTTATAGTGTCAGATAGGCCTAGAAGATCACAAAAGGCTGCAAGTCACATCATGGGTTCCATCTTTCTTATGATATGTGAGTATCTTTACAAATACAGATTAGAGTAAGCATATGGTCTCAAAATGATCCATCGTACAGTACGTACTCAGTATGCAGTCAATGTATTTCTATTTAAACTGCCTATTGTGTAAATATCCCATTATTTCATCACAGTCACAGTAACAGCAGGTGTGGCCATCTCTGAGGAAATAGGTAAGAGGACATATTTTTAATCCTAAAATGCAAAGAGTTAAATTAATTTGCCGATTTATTCCAAACATGATTATTACAAAGACGTTTAATCATCCTTAATTCTCTCCTTCACTCTCAAATGATGTAGCTGTCTACCCCGCAAAGCTTTTTGGATCAAAGTCTTACGTTGGAAAGGGAGATACTTTAGATTTGAAGTGTAGCATCTCTGACATCAAAAGATCCTGGGACAAGGTTCATGTGTACATTTGCAAGAATGGAGTTGGGATGAAAATGAAGGTTCTGGAGAAAGGTGAAGATGAAACCATTTTCACCATGAAGGATGTTACAAAGGAAGACTCAGGCAACTACAGCTGTGTCTACACCAGAGATAAACTTATACCCAGTCACGTGTTCTCATCAGGCAAGAATTTGGTAGCTATCCAGGTCTACGAAGGTAGGATTTATTTGTGGAAAATGTTGTTAATTCATTTATTTGGCCTTTTGCTATCCGTTTTTCATTTGTCTATTCATGTTATGTGGGATTGATGTATTTAAGATTTCGTCTCAATATACATTTTTGTAGGTTGATTCTAAAGATTCTAAGGGGGGGTCATACCATGGATTATTAGCTATTAATTTTTTTATTTTAGGACCCCTTTAGGTATAAAAAAATATATATATATATTTGTTAAAATAATAAATCATAAGGAATAAGGTTTTGAAGTGTCTGTCCTACATTTAGGAGATATAAGAAAGCTCGGGAAATATTTTTTGTTTTTTTACACATATTTAACCACATTTTTGGAGTAGGCACAAAACTACCTCCATACTTCTGTTCATACTAGTCCCGTGCCAATAGGGCTATAGGCGGTTGCGGTGGATTGAGACAGCCCATGCAAAAAAACTGATATCTCTAGCTTAAACTGACAGATTTTGATGGGGATTCTTTAAATCATGTTACTTAGAATGACGCATCGGTGTCAACAGACTCTAGGGGGTTAACATCAGAGGAGGCTGGTGGGAGGACCTATAGGAGGACAGGCTCATTGTAATGTCTGAAATGGAATAAATGGAACTGTATCAAACACATCAAATATATGGAAACCACATGTTTGACTCCGTTCCATAAATTCCATTCCAGCCATTACAATGAGCCTGTCTTCCTATAGCTCCCCCCACCAGCCTCCTCTGGTTAACATTGACTTTGGCTGATTATATACTTTATACTTCCATTGAAGTAAGATTTGTCCTTATGGGATGTTTTAGGGTGTGGCAGATGGTGGGGGGTTGATGTCATTGACCACATGGACACACTTAGATAGAATAAGTTCTGTCTAAATGATGATGCATCCATCTACATTTGGCCTCTATTTCAGAGACTGCACATGATGTGATACTGGTCAATGTAATCCGACTGATAAGTTCAGCTGTTCTGGTCATACTTCTACTGACTGTGGTGGCTGTTAGTTCCTGCTGTTCAAAAAGAGGTAATTATGATGATTGATGTCTCTTTTCTGGATGACATACAGTAGTGATCTAATGACAGATAACTTTTGGTAACCCTTCCTATGAATACTCTCTTCATAATGCATTATAAGCACACGTACACTGAGTATACAAAACATTAAGAACACCTTTCCATGACATAGACTGACCAGGTGAATCCAGGTGAAAGCTATGATCCCTTATTGATGTCACTTGTTAAATCCACTTCATTCAGTGTAGATGAAGGGGAGGAGACAGGTAAAAAATATATTTTTAAGCCTTGAGACAATTGAGACATGGATTGTGTATGGGTGCCATTCAGAGGGTGTATAGGCAAGACAAAAGATTCAAGAGTCTTTGAATGGGGTATGGTAGTAGGGTGCCAGGCGCTCCGGTTTGTGTCAAGAGCTGCAACGCTGCTGGGGTTTTCCACGCTCAACAGTTTCCCGTGTGTATCGAGAATGGTCCACCACCCAATGGACACCCAGCCAATTTGACACAACTGTGGGAAGCATTTGAGTCAACATGGGCCATCATCCCTGTGGAAAGCTTTCGACACCTTGTAGAACGCATGCCCTGACTAATTGAGTCTGTTCAGAGGGCAAAAGGGGGGTGGGAGAGGGGGTTGCAACTCAAAATTAGGAAGGTGTTCTTAATGTTTGGTATACTCAGTGTATAACGCCTTATGAGACATGCATAACACATTATAATTGCAGCCGCTAATAACTGCTCATAAATATAACTACATTCATGAAGCATTAAATACTTATAAACACTAGTTTTACTGTACTCCTCACACATTTACATTACATTTTAGTCATTTAGCAGACGCTCTTATCCAGAGCGACTTACAGTTAGTGAATACATATTTATTTTATACTGGCCCCCCGTGGGAATAGAACCCACAACCCTGGCGTTGCAAACGCCATGCTCTATCAACTGAGCTACATCCCTGCCGGCCATTCCCTCCCCTACCCTGGACGACGCTGGGCCAATTGTGCGCCGCCCATGAGTCTCCCGGTCGCAGCCGGCTGCGACAGAGCCTGGATGCGAACCAGGATCTCTAGTGGCACAGTTAGCACTGCGATGCAGTGCCTTAGACCACTGCGCCACTCAGGAGACTACATGGCACAATTGTAATTTAACCTACAACAAGGGATTATGCTTATGCATTTTAGTGGGATATAAATTATCAATAGGCTTTTATTTGTCTTTTGGCAAAAAGTTATTAACATGCTAAGATATGTGTTAATATATTGTAGACAAAAGAGCCAAGCAGCGAGTGCCCAAGGAAGATACATGAGGTAAGCTTAATAATAGTCTATTATCGTCTCCATACTAATGTGGCACAACAAGAGATATTGAAACAGTGGACTTTGTTTCATTTTCACAGGCACTGAAGCTAAAAAGGACTACTACAGTATGTACTGTAATCTGCCAACCTGGTCCAATGGTACAATATGTGACCGACCAGCTCGATTCGGTCTTATGTAGCAAAATTTGAAATTGTGTTTTTTACATTGGATAAAAGTAGAGACTCAGAGCTAGAACATGCTTTATCATACACTGCTGAAGAGGAACAATGGGAAAGTCATTCTGCTTTGAGTTGATAAACTTGTAACCCCACTTTTGAGAAAATGGCTCGTGAATATTTTGGTACACAACATGACCTGTACCAAAGTGAGATTAGGATATAGGCCAAGGACTAGATAGTTTGTTTTTACTACTACTTTTTGCTATTACTTTCGTCACTTTTAGTCTTGAAATCCTCTGTAGCTCAATTGGTAGAGTGTGGCGCTTGTAATGCCAGGGTAGTGGGTTCGATCCCCGGGACAACCCATTCGTAAAAATGTATGCACACATGACTGTAAGTCGCTTTGGATGAAAGTGTCTGCTAAATGGTTTATTATTATTATTATTATTAAATCTTTGGTTGTTTACTGCACTGAATCCTTAAAGAGATGGGTGGGGCTAAAGGTTAAAAGGGGGTTGTCACACCCCTGGCTCTGGGACTCATTATGTTGAGCCAGGGTGTGTTCATTTCTATGTGTGTATTTCTATGTTGGTGTTCATTCTAGTTTGTTGTATTCTATGTTTGCCTGAGTGACTCCCAATCAGAGGCAACGAGTGTCAGCTGTTGGCTGGTTGTCTCTGATTGGGAGCCATATTTAAACTGTATGTTTTCCCTTTGTGGTTGTGGGTTTTTGTTCCGTGTTCGGTCATTGATACCGTGGACGTCACGAGTCGTGTTTTGTTTTTGTATTTTGACGCTTTAACTAATTAAAGTCATGTTTGTTCATCACGCTGCGCCTTGGTCTACTCCTTACCTCGACCGTGACAGAAAAACCCACCATGCAACGGCCAAGCAGCGTGTCCAGGGGCAGCCCTTGGGGTGGACATGGGAGAAGCGCCGGGAAAGGCCCTGGCGAAAGAGGAGCAAGCGTGTCCAGGAGCAGGCAGCCTGGACATGGGAGGAGATATTGGACGGTAAAGGGTCCTGGACTTGGGGGGAAATCCTGGCCGGGATGGATCGCCGGCCATGGAGTGAGACGGTGGAGAGGCGACGGAGAGAGGAGCAACGGCGTGATCAGGGTCGTCGTCGGACGGTCGTGAGGCAACCCCAGAAAATGTTTAGGGGGGGGCACACGGCATGGACGACGGGGCTGACGTCCTGTGCGGATGCCTCACACAGAGTGTGTGAGTGTAGGCATTCAGCCAGGACGGGTGGTGGCCGCTCTTCACTCCAGGCCTCCTATCCTTCTCCACAGCCCGGTTCGGCCTGTCCCTGCTCCACGCACCAAGCCTACGGTGTGCGTCGCCAGCCCAGCCCGGCCTGTCCCTGCTCCACGCACCAAGCCTACGGTGTGCGTCGCCAGCCCAGTCCGGCCTGTCCCTGCTCCACGCACCAAGCCTACGGTGTGCGTCGCCAGCCCAGTCCGGCCTGTCCCTGCTCCACGCACCAAGCCTACGGTGTGCGTCGACAGCCCAGCCCGGCCTGTCCCTGCTCCACGCACCAAGCCTACGGTGTGCGTCGACAGCCCAGCCCGGCCTGTCCCTGCTCCACGCACCAAGCCTACGGTGTGCAAGTCGACAGCCCAGCCCGGCCTGTCCCTGCTCCACGCACTAAACCTACGGTGCGCGTCGCCAGCCCGGTCCGGCCTGTTCCTGCCACCCGCACCAAGTCTACGGTGCGCGTCGCCAGCCCGACCCGGCCTGTTCCTGCCACTCGCACCAAGCCTACGGTGCGCGTCGCCAGCCCGGTCCGGCCTGTTCCTGCCACCCGCACCAAGTCTACGGTGCGCGTCGCCAGCCCGACCCGGCCTGTTCCTGCCACTCGCACCAAACCTACGGTGCGGCGTCGCCAGCCCGGTCCGGCCTGTTCCTGCCACCCGCACCAAGTCTACGGTGCTGGCGTCGCCAGCCCGACCCGGCCTGTTCCTGCCACTCGCACCAAACCCTACGGTGCGCGTGCCGCCAGCCCGGTCCGGCCTGTTCCTGCCACTCGCACTAAGCCAGGGGTGCGAGAAGTCAGCCTGGTAAGGCCCGTCCCTCTTCCACGCACCAAGCCAGGGGTGCGAGTCGTCAGCCTGGTAAGGCCCCGTCCCTCTTCCACGCACCGGGCCAGGGGTGCGAGTCGTCAGCCTGGTAAGGCCCGTTCCTCCTCCACGCACAAAGCCAGGGGTGCGCGTCGTCCAGCCTGGTAAGGCCCGTCCCTCCTCCACGCACCAAGCCAGGGGTGCGCAGTCGTCAGCCTGGTAAGGCCCGTTCCTCCTCCACGCACCAAGCCAGGGGGTGCGAGTCGACAGCCTGGTAAGGATCGCTCCTGTTAAGTCCAGTCCTGCTCCAGCCGGCGGGGCCAGACTGGACCAGGGGCACTATGGGGGTGTATTGGAGGGTGGTGGTCAAGGCCGGAGCCAGAACCGCCGCCGAGGAGGTATGCCCGCCCAGCCCTCCCCTGGTTTGTTTAGTTGAGGCGCGGTCGCAGTCCGCGCCTTTAGGGGGGTACTGTCACCCCTGGCTCTGGGACTCATTATGTTGAGCCAGGGGTGTGTTCATTTCTATGTGTGTATTTCTATGTTGGTGTTCATTCTAGTTTGTTGTATTCTATGTTTGCCTGAGTGACTCCCAATCAGAGGCAACGAGTGTCAGCTGTTGGCTGGTTGTCTCTGATTGGGAGCCATATTTAAACTGTATGTTTTCCCTTTGTGGTTGTGGGTTTTTGTTCCGTGTTCGGTCATTGATACCGTTGACGTCACGAGTCGTGTTTTGTTTTGTATTTTGACGCTTTAACTAATTAAAGTCATGTTTGTTCATCACGCTGCGCCTTGGTCTACTCCTTACCTCGACCTTGACAGGGGTGAACGATGCTGAATGTGTGTAGACAAAGAAGAGCTCTCCAGTAGGTGTACCAAAACATTCACGGGCCATTTTCTCAAAAGTGGGGTTACAAGTTTATCAACTTTCAAAGCAGAATGACTTTCCCATTGTTCCTCTTCAGCAGTGTATGATAAAGCATGTTCTAGCTCTGAGTCTCTACTTTTATCCAATGTAAAAAACACAATTTCAAATTTTGCTACATAAGACTGAATCGAGCTGGTCGGTCACATATGACGGTGACCCTAAGGGGAAAATTAGCTTTACAGGGCCAGCCTTTTTCGAGAAAATTTGGGAAATGAATGAGCAACCTACAATCAAATACCAATGTTACTTTGCTCAATGGCTATTTATAGTACTGTTTTTAGCTTTAATTGCATAAGTTTGTTGTAACATTACCTGATGCTATGGGGTAGTGACATTCACTATGAAGGAATTAATTCAGAATATATTGACAGAATGCTTAAGAATGTATACAGTTTGTTTATTGGTATAATGCATCTTAAGATTCAAGTGTATAATGCTTTTTTTGTATATTGAAGGAAAACTCCATCCAAAAACTATATTTTGGTATTTGTTTCACTAGTCCGTTGTTGATATAGTCCCAAAATGTTTTGCATGTCATCAATCAAGTTTTCAAGATATGCAACTTAAAAAATACAGAAATCTGGCCTGTCTCTTCAAAACTTCATTGCTGACATGCAAAGCATTTTAATGGCCATTTATTTCACACAGTTTTTGTCTTTGCAAAGATATATGCGCAATTCTTCTCTTATTTGTCTTTTGTCATTTACAGTATAGCTACATGTGAAACTGTAGCAGTTAGCCATATGGCGCTGTGAATATAACAGAACCTCTTCATTGCTCTAATGACACTCCTACTTTTGAAACTGAACTTATAAGGGATTGAGCGCTTTGTTACAAAAGTAATGCTGAATCCATTCTCAGTATATGAGGAACATTATCAGCTATAGTCCGATTTATTATTCGTACAATGTGTGGTTACTGTTATGAGCCTACATATGTGAGGCACATCAACATTGTATTTCTCTGAAACCAAACCTATACACAAAATCTCAGCCAATACATCATGGCAGCATTAGCACTCACATGGCTTGTGATCTGTGAGTATGTTCTACTTTTCAAATGATATAAATGATCAAGAGCAATATTTATTTTAATTTTCTTGTTTCTAGTATCTTACAAAGCTCATCTGCATTATAGAGAAACAGGACCTAATCAAGTATTCTTGTTCCAAGTAGTCACAGCATCCAAACTTGCCAAATCTGAATACACAGGTAAAGTAGTTATGTTTAAAAATATAGTATCTACAGTATATAGAGTACTCAGAAAACACAAATTAAATTATATTCATACAAACAGCTGTTTATCATCCACTTATTCTTGGAAGTTATTCACTATTGAGTATTTTGACCTATGCAGATATCTACCCTGCAAGGCTCTTTGTACCAACATTCAAGGTGAGAGAAGGGGGTAATATAGATTTTAAATGTAGCACTGTCGGCCTGGAACTACACTGGGACAAGGTTAATGTTTATCTTTGCAAGAATGGAGTTGGGATGAAAATGAAGGTTCTGGAGAAAGGTGAAGATGACACCATTTTCACCATGAAGGATGTTACAAAGGAAGACTCAGGCAACTACAGCTGTGTCTACACCAGAGATAAACTTCTACCGGATCAAGTGAAGTCAACAGGCAAGAATTTAGTCGTCATCCAGGTCTATGGAGAAGAAGGTAAGCTTTTGTTAATGTGTGTGTATGTTTGTAATGATTAGAAATAATGGTGAGTGGATTGCTGTGCACATTCAGTATTTATCAATTTGTTGTGTGGTTGAGTATTTTTTCTTCAGACGCTAAAATACAGTATATACTATTAAACCACAAATTACATTCTTAATACTAAATCAACTTACACTTAGGTACACATTTTTACTTCCACTTAAATCAAATGTTCTGCTTTTTAAGTTAGGGTTCACCCCTTATTTAGTATTTTGTTTCATGCAGAGATCTACCCCGTGTCACGGTTCAGACAGACGACAAGAGGACCACAATTGCGTCACACCAGAAAGTTTATTTAAACTTAAGGGAAAGGGATGTAGGGGAGTGAGTGAAGGCTCCAGGGGTTATCCCGTCCGATGTGCTGGGTCTGTGCCTCCCCCAGTGGCAGCGATGCGTCCGATGACGCCGGTGGTTGGTGGTCCAGAAGTCCTGGGGGGGGGAGGAAACACAGACACAACGGGGCGGAATGAAACCAGGCAGCAGTACAGTTCAAGGGCAATCCAAAATACGTAGTAGCAAGGCAGAAGGCTGGTCAGAGTTACCGGGATTGAAGAGTAGTCAGGAGTCGTAATGGCAGAAGCAGGTCTGGATCTCCTGAGGCAGAAGAGTATCCAAAAACCAGGCAGGTCCGGGGTCACAAAACCAGGGTGAGCCAGAAGCGCGAGCAAACAGGTTCCGGGTGTGAGCTTTGCAGACGATCTGACACCGGAGAGCTGAAAGACAGGGCCTTAAATACTGGGAGAGGTTAGTGGGTAATGCAGCGCAGCTGGCAGAGTAATTAGAGCCGAGCAGAGCAGGGACAGGTGGAGCTAGTTAGGCTGAGTAGAGAGAGGGAGGTGAGCAGAGTGGAAGATAGTGGAAACCAATTAAGGTGGTAACCCGGTGGAGTGAGAGGGCTCATGACGAACCCCCCAAGGGGACGGCCCAGAAGTCCCAAGAGCAACACCACGCCGGGCGGGAGGGGACCGGAGGAGGGCTAGAACTCCTCCGAGCGGTCCAGTGAACGTCCTCCTCCTTGGAGGAAGCCGGAGGGCCGTGGTCGGGGAGATGGGACAGGTCCCGAGACAGGATCAGGCACAGGACAGGAAGCCGAGGCGGGCCGGACGGTTAGGGACCCCTCTGGGGCGGCCCCTACGGATTGCAGGTTGATCAGGATGCCGTTGGTGGAAAGCGGTGATGAGAGTCCTATCCACAATCCGACTAGCTGGCACCCAGGTCCTTTCCTCAGGTCCATAGCCCTCCCAGTCAATGAGGTACTGAGACCCCTACCCCTCCGTCTGGACCGAAGCAGGCGGCGGACGGTGTAAACCAGACCACCATCGACGAGCCGTGGAGGAGGAGGACAAGGCGCAGCAGGGACCAGCGGACTCCTGGGCACAGGCAGGGGCTGCAGCAATCCGGCTGGGGGCTGGCAGGACGACTTGTGTTGGTTGCAGATGGGGCAGGCTTGGGACGAATTCCCGTACATCCTTCCTCAGAGAGGGCCACCAGAACCTCTGGGCGAGCCGGTTGTAAGTGCGGGGTGGAGCCAGGGTGACAAGCTAGGCGGGAGTCATGTCCCCACTGAACGACCTGGGACCTCAGGTCTTCGGGGACAAAAGGCGGTCAGCTGGGCAAGTGCTGGGACCTGGCTGGTTACGGAGAGCCTCCAGCACCTGTTCCTCAACAGCCCAGGTCCGAGCTGCAACGATGCAGGGACTTGGCAGAATCGACACAGGGTCCTTGGAGGGGTCAGGAGCGGAGTTAGTAGGTACTGGCCGAGGGGGAGTGCGGCGGCAAGCAGGCAGGTTCGGTGGCAGTCCTCTCCCCACTCCCTGATCACCCCGGTCACCCAGTCGAGCTGAGGTTGTGCCGGGCGGAGCCATGGGTAACCCAGGATGAGGGGTTGGCCTGGAGAGGGGAGCAGGTGAAACTGGATAGTTTCTTGATGGTTTCCGGACAGACCCATCGAGACCGGGGCCGTGACATGAGTGACCGATCCGAGTAAGTGTCCGTCCAGTGCCCGGGCAGGAATAGGAGGTGTCAAACGGAGGTTCTCCAGTCCCAGTTGGCGTGCCAGCTTGATGTCCATTATGTTGGCTTCGGCGCCAGAATCCACCAGAGCAGCCAGGGTGTGAGTTGAGTCAGGGAGGCGGAGGTGAACTTGCAGCAGGGGTTTGCGGTCGGAGGACTGGATGGTCATTGAACTCAACCGGACTCCCCCTATGCCCGGTGAGCTTCGGCCCTTTAAAGGGTAGGTTCCCACACGATGTCCATCACCTCCACAATAGAGGCAGAGGTTTGAGGTGAAGCGTCGCTGGCGCTCTGCAGGAGTGAGAGAGGCTCGCCCAATCTCCATAGGCTCAGACTGATCAAGCTGACCTGGGTGAGTGGCAGTAGATGACAGGAGCCCAGTCGGATCTCTCCGAATGCCGGTAGTAGGTGGACCTTGGCGCCCCCTCTCACGACGACGGGTCTGTATCCCTCTGTCGATCCTGACAGTCAGTGCGATGGCTTCATCAAGAGTGGAAGGCAGTTCATGGGAGACCAACTGCGTCCTTGATATAGTCAGCCAAACTATGGAAGAACGCGTCCACCAACGATGGTGTGTTCCAAGAACTTCGTCTAGCCAGGGTTCGGAAGTCGATGGAATGGTCTGCGACTGTACGTCTGCCTTGTCGAATACTGAACAGTTCACGAGACGCCTCTGCGGTGGGGAATCCAGGTCAAACACCTTCAGCATCTCCTCAGCAAACAGGTCGAAGGTTGCACATGCGGGGGTTTGACGTTCGAACTCTGCTGTTCCCCAGAGTCGAGCTCGGCCCGTCAGGTGAGTGATGGCATACCCAACTCTAGCCCCCTCCGTGGCGAAGGTCCTTGGCTGCAAGGAGAACTGAAGTCGGCAGCTAGTCAGGAATGGCCGGACCTGGGTTGAATCGCCGTTGAACCGCTCGGGGTTTCCAATCTTGGGTTCGGGCAGCGGCTGCAATGACCGGGGCAGGTAACTCGGGGGCAGGGCTGGTGGGCAGACTGGCTGGGGTCAGGTTGGTGAGGAGTTGAATGATCATGGCGAGTTGTTGTTGCTGCTGCTGGGACTGCTGCTGGTGCTGCTGGACCTGCTGATGCTGTTGGTGGCCGACCTGAAGCAGAGAGGAGATGACGCCGCTCATGCGGCCTAGCTCTCTCTCCAATGTGTTCCAGGCGTAGCATGGCGGTGGGTTGCTCAGGCTCTTCGGTTTCCATGTCGGGGAAGTGTGCGCTGGGTCCATGATGGTCAGATCGTACTGTCACGGTTCAGACAGACGACAAGAGGACCACAATTGCGTCACACCAGAAAGTTTATTTAAACTTAAGGGGAAAGGGATGTAGGGAGTGAGTGAAGGCTCCAGGGGGTTATCCCGTCCGATGTGCTGGGTCTGTGCCTCCCCCCAGTGGCAGCGATGCGTCCGATGACGCCGGTGGTTGGTGGTCCAGAAGTCCTGGGGGGGGGAGGAAACACAGACACAACGGGGCGGAATGAAACCAGGCAGCAGTACAGTTCAAGGGCAATCCAAAATACGTAGTAGCAAGGCAGAAGGCTGGTCAGAGTTACCGGGATTGAAGAGTAGTCAGGAGTCGTAATGGCAGAAGCAGGTCTGGATCTCCTGAGGCAGAAGAGTATCCAAAAACCAGGCAGGTCCGGGGTCACAAAACCAGGGTGAGCCAGAAGCGCGAAGCAAACAGGTTCCGGTGTGAGCTTTGCAGACGATCTGACACCGGAGAGCTGAAAGACAGGGCCTTAAATACTGGGAGAGGTTAGTGGGTAATGCAGCGCAGCTGGCAGAGTAATTAGAGCCGAGCAGAGCAGGGACAGGTGGAGCTAGTTAGGCTGAGTAGAGAGAGGGAGGTGAGCAGAGTGGAAGATAGTGGAAACCAATTAAGGTGGTAACCCGGTGGAGTGAGAGGGCTCATGACACCCCGCAAAGCTCGATGGACCATCTAATGTGACTGAAGGGGGGACTGTAGATTTTAAATGTATCACTACTGGCATCCCAAGAAGCTGGGACAAGGTTAATGTTTACCTTTGCAAGAATGGAGTTGGGAAAATAATTGCGGCGCTGGAGAAAGGTCAAGATGATACTATTTTCACCATGAAGGATGTTACAAAAGAAGACTCAGGCAACTACAGCTGTGTGTACACCAGAGATAAACTTCTACCCAGGCAATTGACGTCAACAGGGGAGAATTTAGTAGTCTTTAAGGTCGATGGAGAATGGAAAGGTAAGATTCTGTCAATATTTGTGTATAATGTATGTTTGTAATGATAAGATTGCTATCCATACTGTATATTTGTCCATTTGTTGCAGTGCAGTTTGAATATTTGTCATTCAGACACATTTTCAACCAATATATTGCTTTGTAAGAAAGGCTACATACTCAGGTAGAATTTAGTAGTCTTTCAGGTCGATTGGGAAGAAGGCAAGCTTTTGTTAATGTTTGTGTATGTTTGTAATGATTAGAAATAATGGTGAGTGGATTGCTGTGCAGTTGTTAGAGTATTTGTCAATTAATATTTTCTTTTGCCAATATATTGCTTTGTAAAGAAGGGCTATATGTACTCTGATTCCATTGTCTTACGTTAGATAGAGTGTGCACTGATCTGTCTCGTATCTCGCAAAGGGTAATGGGATACATCAAAACTACTGTAGTTCAGCTACAATGTGTTGTCTAACATTGAGAAATGTTATCTAGGTGACATCGTCTGCTGAACCCCATTTCTGCCTCATAACAGTCTGAATTAATCTAAGATAAAACAATAAATCAGTCCATAATTCTGCTCTTAGTCGCCCCATTTTACATCTAGCTAAGGATTTGTGTGCTTCAAAAAGCAGTATTTCTCAAGTTTTACAATAAAGCTAGCATAAATGGGTCCAACATTAGCAGCCTGCTAGTGCTAGCTGAGCCAGTAACTGAAATGATGCTGTAAACCAACCAGCTACTGCTTAGTGCTGCACACACAATGTTGAATGGTTTCAACAAAAGCTAGCTAGCAAGCTACTGTAGTAGTGCTAATTCTAAAATTATTCTGAGTTTTCATGAAGCAGCTGTTCTGCCGTGAGTCATTGAGTAGCCTCTCGTCCCGAGTCAGCCGCTGTGCTCAGCTGACCCAACAAAGCAAGGTAGAGCTAACTAGCTATGTCAGTAAACTAGCAAGCTAATGTTTACAACAGTAAACTAAGCAGCTGATCAAGTTGAAGTCACTGCACTGGAGACCGATGTCCTTGCACATAGTTTTTGTAGGAGATTGCCAACGCTTTGTTTTTATTTTCTCACAATGACAAACTATTACATTTCACAACTTTTGTAATAATTTAGCTAGTTATTCTGCCTATTTCATGGACAGTCATACGAGAGCGCAGTGATATAAACATTTAGAACTATGTTTTCATTATTTGAATGGCGGATGCTCAATATTCAAATTTGAATATGAGTTCCACATCCTACAAGACAGATTGATTGAGGGACGAGGATCGCATAGGAGTGACACAATCTGACGTAAGACAATGCTCTGATACAGCATCAAGTAAAACACCAGAGTCTAATATATCAATGGTCTTCACAGAGGGGCCAGAGAGTGGAGAAGAAGTTGGGGAAGCATATGGAGTTGAACATGTGAGACTGGTCAATGTAATCCGATTGATAAGTTCAGCTGTTGTGGTCATACTTCTTCTAACTCTATTGACTGTTAGTTACTGCTGTCAAAAAAAGGTAGGCTTCGCTTTCTGGAGGAGACAAACAGTAATGAACTGACAGATAAATACTTTTTCTTGAGAAATATGTGGTTATACCATATAAAATACATGTTTTACTGTACTTACCACATATGGAACAATTGTAATTGAACCTACAAAGGGTTATGCATTTAAAACTGTTACTTCTACAGTGGGACACATAAAGTACCAAATGGTTGCACACACAGTCAGCTGAATCTCCTGACTGGTAGGATGGGTGATAGGTAAAGTGTTCAATAAACTATACAAACTGAGAATTTTATCATATCAACTGTATTGAACTTGTAATTTGCTAAATTGGTTTACTGTTTGGAATGTGGAATATGGCATTTTCATAAATCAACCTATTAACAGTGAAGTTTATCAACATGTAATTATTGTTCTTTGGCGTAAAATGAACAGTTTAGTAACATAAGATATTTGTTTATATGTTGAAACTGTAGATTAGACCACTAGCAGTTCTGCAAGGAAAACCTGTTCATATTACTGTAAATGTGATAGTAAATAAATAAACAAATTTGATATAAAATTCTACATGTTTATGATGATTTCATTTGACGTCTATATGGGCCTGTATGTACCAGACTGTCTTCCTTAATGGCACTCCTCTTCAACATAGGGGTGTGACCACTGGCGTAGGGAAACCTCCGCAGCCCCCATAAGGCGGGCGGCCCACAAGCTTTGGGGGGCCCATGCGCCCGTCATCTCACACCTATGTCTAAATTGTATTACTTTTTAAAATAAATAATTTTGACAGTAACCCTCCTTTTTAATTTCTACATGTAGCAAGTGAAGTATTTGTGTTGTCCAGTCTACATGGTAGTAGGTGAGTCAGACAGACAATATAGTTTTCATGCATCTAATTAGCCTATTTCTCAGGGGCATCCCGCCTCGGCCTCCTCACCTACTGGGTATCAAGTTTTAAAAAGTTACGTGAATCAGGTCAATGGTCTTCAATGGTCTTCACAGAGGGGCCAGAGAGTGGAGAAGAAGTTGGGGAAGCATATGGAGTTGAACATGTGAGACTGGTCAATGTAATCCGATTGATAAGTTCAGCTGTTGTGGTCATACTTCTTCATATTCGGATGGAGAGTGATAAACAAAAGACCAAGTGGCAGTGGCGGAGTGTGGGTAAAATCACCAGGGAAGGCAAGCCCCCCCACCCAAAAAAAATAAGTCATATTACAACCTATGTTGTGATAATTGCGTTGTTTGCTCTACAACCTGTTAGTTCATATGCCTTGACAACGTGATATATAGGCCTAAGGCCGAGACAATAAGAAGACACAGTGGCAGAATAAATTCAACCACACATTTGTTTCGTTACAAAACCGGAGAGCAACATCTGTCCGGTGAAGTCCACAAAGCATATTGCATGTAACAAACAGTTACATGACCTACAGCATGGTCAAGCAAGGTAATGTTTCAGACATTTTCGTACTACTAAACAACTATTGATTTAGAACCACTGAAAGTTACCATAAGTCGCAAGAAAACAAGAGCTGCCTCCACTATTCCAGCACCATTTCAACATCATCTAATCACCTATGCTTAGTCTAATACAGTGACAACTAAAAGATACCAAAAACTATTTAGTCCAATCAACGTAAGCTAAATATGATGTGGCTGTCCATGGTACTGATTTCTGTGTGTGTGTGTAGGCAAGTAGAAAAAACATGTTGACTCACCCTACTTGTATAGAACGGCAATGCCATCCTCCTCTTTCATGTTGCCTAAACGGTCCATGACTCTGTCATACAGTACACGCTTTTAGTGTTTGTTGTCCTATGCTACCTGGCTAAAATGATTGCTCGCTAGCCTAACTTCCTTTCATGGGCAAAGATGCACCAGGCCAGCTAGTTAACATTAGCATACTACATCTAGCTACATGTTGAACTTCCATCCTCTCAGGCCAGGGGCACAATGTATGAATACGCTGTTATAATCATTGGCCAGCACGGAGAATTAAGTAAAACCACATGTCCAAATCCCTATCTCCATCCATGGTTAATTTAGAAAAGGGATGATTTTAGCTAGCTAGCCACCAGAGGACAACGACACAACGAGATGCAACAATTCAAGTTTGTTTCTGTCAATGACGTTTGGCTTCTGATGTGATGTGATTGGTCTGAAGCCAAATCCAAACTGGCTTCCCTTGACACTTTTTATTTTGATGCACCAGGACCATTCACAGCTGAGCTCATTCAGTTTAGCTCAATGCTGATTGGTTATTATTATTATTAAAACATTTTATCAAGGGAGGCCAAATGCTCGCTGGCTTCCCTTGCAGTCAATGCTACAGGCAAAATCCTATTTGATCAAGCTCATGCCAAATTAACGAAGATAACCACATCAGCAAAGCTACCACCTCGTCCTCGACTGATGAAACACCATCACTGGTGGAAGCTAGTAGGCCTATTTGTATGCAGCAGTTAACACTAGCAGCCTCTCAGTCCTGACAGAGACATCACTTCCCGGCCCAAGAAATGACAGCGGCCTTGCTCCTCCTCTTTTTCCTCCCCTCGAAAATATTGACAGTTCTCCACAGATATTTAAATGGATGTATAAGTGTGAAGCATCCAGTTGGCATTTTCACCCACGACAAAATATGGTGATGAGAGGAAGCCCTGTGGCCGACAATAGGAGAAGATGGAGCCAGATGGATTTTGGCGGATATTATGCAAATGTAATAATCGATTAAACATTTGATCTCAATACAGTTATCTGTTCGCAAAGCTAATAATAAAAAGCCATTTAGCAGACGCTTTTATCCAAAGCGACTTACAGTCATGCGTGCATAAAATGTTTTTGTGTATGGGTGGTCCCGGGGATCGAACCCACTACCTTGGCGTTCCAAGCGCCGTGCTCTACCAGCTGAGCTACAGAGGACCACAGCTAGAATATGTTATGAACAGATTGGACTAAATTTAGTAGATTTAACCCTTTGCCAAAGTAAAAAACGCACACTTCACAGACTAGGCGTTCCCTAACGGAAATATGCAAATACATGCTAGAACGCACCAATAGGATCTCGCTAGCTCCTGCTTGGCTCTTCCCCCCTCCTTGCTTGTTCTGCTCACTATGACTCATTTGTTCCCATTGGAAACGACAGGCTGTGGTCGACCTTGGGATAGTTATAAAAATCTTTGGTTCATCTAGCGAGAGTGCCAGTCCTCCTTCTACGCCTTCTCCTGACGAATGCCAGAAACCCAGGGTCGCTCATGAAAGCAACCCCCCTTCTGAAAACACTGATAAGCCTACGAGTGATGAGACAGGTAGCCCTGACAGCGTGGAGTCCGAGTTTCAATGTGTAATATAAATAGGCTACCAGCTAATACTGTATACAGCTATAGATAGACTAGTAGGCTAGACTGCGTCGTCTGCATAATTAAACAATCCCTAGTAAGCTATTGTTTTGACAGCGGAATGATTGTATTATTTGGCATTAATAGACTGGTTTTATACAGCAGAAACTTTCAATCCAAGCTGCGAGAGAGCGCGAGGACGGTAACGCCTTGATCACACCGACAGCATCAATGCACAAAATAGTAAGCAGCATCACCTGGATATGTGTGCAACAAAAGTTCAACATTCACCTTCTGCTACCATTTCTGTCAAGCCGTCTACGCATACAGTTTGACGCATACATTCGATAAATCAAATTTATGCGCCACACAGAACGCACTGCAACTGCCTCTGCAACGCAATGCTGCAAGGCAAACAAATGTACATCTGGTGTAACCAAAATGCAATGACGTTGTCGGTGTGATCGAGAAGAAAGAGACAATTTATGCTTGATCCGAAAATGTGGTCGGAGGTGCCATATGGAGGGTGTGAAGCAGTTGGCATGCAGAGGCCAATCTAGCTCCGTACCGCATCGCCATGCAGCCTCTCAAATGTTGTAACAATGCGGAGGGCTCCATATAGCTCCGCATTGACAACATTTGTTGACGGTAGGTGGGGGCGGGAGGTCCTGTATAAACACAGACTCACTTCCTTGACAACTTCCCTTTCAACAGCTCTGCTCCACAAAGAGCAAGAAGTATGAATGCCCTCACTTCTGCAGAGGCCGTATCACAGTATATGCTGTAGGGCCACTGCAGATGAGGGATTGACATTTACATTACATTTTAGTCATTTAGCAGACGCTCTTATCCAGAGCGACTTACAGGAGCAATTAGGGTTAAGTGCCTTGCTCAAGGGCACATTTACGTCATTTAGCAGACGCTCTTATCCAGAGCGACTCACAAATTGGTGCATTCACCCTATAGCCAGTGGGATAACCACTTTACAATTTTTTTTGGGGGGGGTAGAAGGATTACTTTATCCTATCCCAGGTATTCCTTAAAGAGGTGGGGTTTCAAATGTCTCCGGAAGGTGGTGAGTGACTCCGCTGTCCTGGCGTCGTGAGGGAGCTTGTTCCACCATTGGGGTGCCAGAGCAGCGAACAGTTTTGACTGGGCTGAGCGGGAACTATGCTTCCGCAGAGGAAGGGGAGCCAGCAGGCCAGAGGTGGATGAACGCAATGCCCTCGTTTGGGTGTAGGGACTGATCAGAGCCCGAAGGTACAGAGGTGCCATTCCCCTCACTGCTCCATAGGCAAGCACCATGGTCTTGTAACGGATGCGAGCTTCAACTGGAAGCCAGTGGAGTGTGCGGAGGAGGAGGGTGACGTGAGAGAACTTGGGAAGGTTGAACACCGGGCTGCGGCATTCTGGATGAGTTGTAGGGGTTTAATGGCACAGGCAGGGAGGCCAGCCAACAGCGAGTTGCAGTAATCCAGACGGGAGATGACAAGTGCCTGGATTAGGACCTGTGCCGCTTCCTGTGTAAGGCAGGGTCGTACTCTCCGAATGTTGTAGAGCATGAACCTGCAGGAGCGGGTCACCGCCTTGATGTTAGCGGAGAACGACAGGGTGTTGTCCAGGGTCACGCCAAGGCTCTTCGCACTCTGGGAGGAGGACACAACGGAGTTGTCAACCGTGATGGCGAGATCATGGAACGGGCAGTCCTTCCCGGGAGGAAGAGCAGCTCCGTCTTGCCAGGGTTCAGCTTGAGGTGGTGATCCGTCATCCATACTGATATGTCTGCCAGACATGCAGAGATGCGATTCGCCACCTGGTTATCAGAAGGGGGAAAGGAGAAGATTAGTTGTGTATCGTCAGCGTAGCAATGATAGGAGAGGCCATGTGAGGATATGACAGAGCCAAGTGACTTGGTGTATAGGGAGAAAAGGAGAGGGCCTAGAACTGAGCCCTGGGGGACACCAGTGGTGAGAGCACGTGGTGCGGAGACAGCTTCTCGCCACGCCACTTGGTAGGAGCGACCGGTCAGGTAGGACGCAATCCAGGAGTGAGCCGCGCCGGAGATGCCCAGTTCGGAGAGGGTGGAGAGGAGGATCTGATGGTTCACAGTATCAAAGGCAGCAGACAGGTCTAGAAGGACAAGAGCAGAGGAGAGAGAGTTAGCTTTAGCAGTGCGGAGAGCCTCCGTGACACAGAGAAGAGCAGTCTCAGTTGAATGACCAGTCCTGAAACCTGACTGGTTTGGATCAAGAAGGTCATTCTGAGAGAGATAGCAAGAGAGTTGGCTAAAGACGGCACGCTCAATAGTTTTGGAAAGAAAAGAAAGAAGGGATACTGGTCTGTAGTTGTTGACATCAGTGGGATCGAGTGTTGGTTTTTTGAGAAGGGGAGCAACTCTCGCTCTCTTGAAGACGGAAGGGACATGGCCAGCGGTCAAGGATGAGTTGATCAGCGAGGTGAGGTAGGGGAGAAGGTCACCGGAGATGGTCTGGAGAAGAGAGGAGGGGATGGGGTCAAGCGGGCAGGTTGTTGGGCGGCCTGCAGTCACAAGTCGCAGGATTTTATCTGGAGAGAGAGGGGAGAAAGAAGTCAAAGCATAGGGTAGGGCAGTGTGAGTAGGACCAGCAGTGTCATTAGACTTAACAAACGAGGATCGGATGTCGTCAACCTTCTTTTTCAAAGTGGTTGACGAAGTCATCCACAGAGAGAGGAGGGGGGGGATTCAGGAGGGAGGAAAATGTGGCAAAGAGCTTCCTAGGGTTAGAGGCAGATGCTTGGAATTTTGAGTGGTAGAAAGTGGCCTTAGCAGCAGAAACAGATGAAGAAAATGTAGAGAGGAGGGAGTGAAAAGATGCCAGGTCGGCAGGGAGTTTAGTTTTCTTCCATTTCCGCTCCGCTGCCCGGAGCTCTGTTCTGTGAGCTCGCAATGAGTCATCAAGCCACGGAGCTGGAGGGGAGGACCGAGCCGGCCGGGAGGATAGGGAGACACAGAGAGTCAAAGGATGCAGAAAGGGAGGAGAGGAGGTTGAGGAGGCAGAATCAGGAGATTGGAGGGAGAAGGATTGAGCAGAGGGAAGAGATGATAGGATGGAAGAGGAGAGAGTAGTGGGAGAGAGAGAGCGAAGGTTGCGGCGGCGCATTACCATCTGTGTAGGGGCAGAGTGAGTAGTGTTGGAGGAGAGCGAGAGAGAAAAGGAAACAAAGTAGTGGTCGGAGACATGGAGGGGAGTTGCAGTGAGATTAGTAGAAGAGCAGCATCTAGTAAAGATGAGGTCAAGCGTATTGCCTGCCTTGTGAGTAGGGGGGACGGTGAGAGGGTGAGGTCAAAAGAGGAGAGGAGTGGAAAGAAGGAGGCAGAGAGAAATGAGTCAAATGTGGACATAGGGAGGTTGAAATCCCCCCAAAACTGTGAGGGGTGAGCCATCCTCAGGAAAGGAACTTATCAAGGCGTCAAGCTCATTGATGAACTCTCCAAGGGAACCTGGAGGGCGATAGATGACAAGGATATTAAGCTTAAATGGGCTAGTGACTGTGACAGCATGGAATTCAAATGAGGAGATAGACAGGTGGGTTAGGGGAAAAATTGAGAATGTCCACTTGGGAGAGATGAGGATTCCTGTGCCACCACCCCCTCTGACCAGATGCTCTCGGGGTATGCGAGAACACATGGTCAGACGAGGAGAGAGCAGTAGGAGTAGCAGTGTTTTCAGTGGTAATCCATGTTTCCCGTCAGCGCCAGGAAGTCGAGGGACTGGAGGTTAGCATAGGCTGGGATGAAGTCAGCTTTGTTGGCAGCAGAACGGCAGTTCCAGAGGCTGCCTGAGACCTGGAACTCCAGGTGTGGGGTGCGTGCAGGGACCACCAGGTTAGAGAGGCAGCAGCCACGCGGTGTGAGGTGTTTGTGTAGCCTGTGCAGAGAGGAGAGAACAGGGATAGGCAGAGGCATAGTTGACAGGCTGTAGCAAATGGCTACAATAATGCAGAGGAGATCGGAATGAAATGAACTAAACATCTGGGAGAGGAGAGAGCAGGGCCTCCCTCACCAAAACTTCCACCTCAGAAACTATAATTGTTTCACTGAACCACCCGAACAAAAACTCTCCCAACTTCCACCTTTAGAAATCAGAATTGTTGTGAACCACAGCGGTTCAATGTTTAAAGGAATAGACTCAACCCACTTTATTCAGCTAGCTAACTATGACACCATAGCTAACTAGCATGCTAGCATCCAATAACACAGAGTTTAGCACCAACACTTGGTCACAACAAACCACCAATAGTGTGTTGACACACTAAGCAGATAATTCGTGTCCGTGTCTAGTTCCTTTCATAACGCAGCAATAATTAAACGTTGGCTAGCTTAGCACAAATATATTGTATTTAGCTGCCACAGTACAGCACACAATGGCTACTGTGTTGACTCTGTTCGAAAAACGGCTAGCTAGCTAGCTTCGTGCTACACCCGGCACCGCCGAAGACAATGCCAACCTACAGTAACTACCCACAACAGCCCACGATGCCTAACTATGACAACATAGCTAACTAGCATGCTAGCATCCAATAACACACAGTTTAGCACCAATTGACCATGCATAGCCTTTGAGGTAGGCTATCAGCCTACAGGACAGTTGTATATTTACAGTTGTACATTTGAAAGCTAATAGGAAGACTGTGTTACACATTGCAAAAAGATCTAACACTGTCACTCCCCATAGCTTACAAAGCTTAAAACAGACTCAAATATCAAATGTTGTTTAAAACAAATGTCCACTTGAGATACCCAACCTACATCATTAGTCACTACATATGAATCCCACAGCCTCTACTCTCTAACTTTACTGATACAGTTATCAAGGTGGCAGTGCACTAGAAAGTCAAAGAAGATGATAAAGTAGTAACCCTCTATCAGGATTAGACCCATCCGTTTGATACATTTTGGATAATGTTTTACAGCTTTGTCATTCTTTTGTTTTTATTTTTTTATCAGCTTATTTAATTATTTCATATATTTTACATGTGATAAAGCCACACAGAGGTCCAGAGATTATTACAGACACCTGTAATATCTGGAAGACAAACAATAGTAATACACTGACAGATAAATACTATTTCTTGAGAAATATGTGGTTATACCATATACAATGCACATGTTTTATAGTACTTACCACATATGGAACAATTGTAATGGAACCTACAAAGGGTTATGTATTTCAAACTGTTACTTCTACAGTGGGATACATAAAGTACCAAATGGTTGCAGTCACAGTCAATAAAACCCCTGGTAGGATGGGTGATAGATAGAATGTTCAATAAAATATACAAACTGAGTATTTTGTCATATAAACTATATTGAACATATAATTTGCCAAATTGGTATACTATTTGGAATGTGGAATTTTCATAAACCAATCTGTAAACAGTCAAGTTTAGCTAGATATTTGTTTATACATGTTGCTGATGATTTCAATTGATAGTGTATGTACCAGGTCACTTCTCCTCTGCAACGTAAGGGTGTGACACTGTAATGACGAAATGGCTTTGTTACGAAAGTATGCTTAAATATGTCAAAAGTATTTGAGAAAGCGCACCAAACAGACCTATTGGCCGGATTTTGAGTGGTACAATGTGTGGTTACCATCGTTAGACTAAATAGGTAAGGTACTGTATGTCATCATTGCATTTCTCTGAAACCATCTCTCCACACCAGCCAACATCATGGCAGCATTAGGACTCCTATGGCTTGTGGCCTGTGAGTATTTTCTACTTTTCAAGTAATCTTTTTAATTATTTTCATATTTAGGTTAATTTCCTGAACAAAATACTTTCCCTAAGTGTGTTAATTTTTCCATGAAGCCACAGCATCCATCCTTGTCAAATGTGAAGACGCAAATTCTGAACACAAAAGTAAAGTATTTCTGTATATATTATTTGGTGATTAGTGATTCGTGTTTCGTCAATCAGTGTATAAAATACAGTATATACTTTTAAAACGCAAATTATCTTCTTAATAATAAACTCACTTACACTTACGGGAAATTCTAACTTTCAAAAAATGTTTTAAGGGTTCACACCTTATTGGTATTTTTTTTATGCAGAGATCTACCCAGCAAAGATCTTTGGACCGTCTAATGTGGCTGAAGGGGTAAAAGTCAATTTTAAATGTAGCACTACTGGCATCAGAGGACACCAGGACAATGTAAATGTTTACCTTTGCAAGAATGGAGTTGGGATAAGAATTGCAGCGCTGGACAACAGTGAAGATGATACTATTTTCATCATGAAGAATGTTACAAAAGAAGACTCAGGCAACTACAGCTGTGTTTACAGCAGAGAGAAACTTCTACCCAGGCAATTGACGTCAACAGAGGAGAATTTAGTAGTCTTTAAGGTCGATGGAGAATGGAAAGCTAAGATTCTGTCAATATTTGTGTATAATGTATGTTTGTAATGATAAGATTGCTATCCATACTGTATATTTGTCCATTTGTTGCAGTGCAGTTTGAATATTTGTCATTCAGACACATTTTCAGCCAATATATTGCTTTGTAAAGAAAGGCTACGTACTCAAGACTCAGCATCAAGTAAAACACCAGCTTCTACTTTACACCAGAGTCTAATATATCAATGGTCTTCACAGAGGGGCCAGAGAGTGGAGAAGAAGTTGGGGAAGCATATGGAGTTGAACATGTGAGACTGGTCAACGTAATCCGATTGATAAGTTCAGCTGTTGTGGTCATACTTCTTCTAACTCTATTGACTGTTAGTTACTGCTGTCCAAAAAGGTAGGCTAATCATAATGTCGCTTTCTGGAGGAGACAAACATTAATGAACTGACAGATAAATACTTTTTCTTGAGAAATATGTGGTTATACCATATAAAATACATGTTTTACTGTACTTACCACATATGGAACAATTGTAATTGAACCTACAAAGGGTTATGCATTTAAAACTGTTACTTCTACAGTGGGACACATAAAGTACCAAATGGTTGCACACACAGTCAGCTGAATCTCTGACTGGTAGGATGGGTGATAGGTAAAGTGTTCAATAAACTATACAAACTGAGCATTTTATCATATCAACTGTATTGAACTTGTAATTAGCTAAATTGGTTTACTGTTTGGAATGTGGAATATGGCATTTTCATAAATCAACCTATTAACAGTGAAGTTTATCAACATGTAATTATTGTTCTTTGGCGTAAAATTAACAGTTTAGTAACATAAGATATTTGTTTATATGTTGAAACTGTAGATTAGACCACTAGCAGTTCTGCAAGGAAAACCTGTTCATATTACTGTAAAAGTGATAGTTAATAAATAAACAAATTTGATATAAAATTCTACATGTTTATGATGATTTCATTTGACGTCTATATGGGCCTGTATGTACCAGACTGTCTTCCTTAATGACACTCCTCTTCAACATAAGGGTGTGACCACTGGCGTAGGGGAAACCTCCGCAGCCCCCATAAGGTGGGCGGCCCCCAAGCTTTTGGGGCCCATGTGCCCCGTCATCTCACACCTATGTCTAAATTGTATTACTTTTTTAAATAAATAATTTTGACAGTAACCCTCCTTTTTAATTTCCACATGTAGCAAGTGAAGTATTTGTGTTGTCCAGTCTACATGGTAGTAGGTGAGTCAGACAGACAATATAGTTTTCATGCATCTAATTAGCCTATTTCTCAGGGGCATCCCGCCTCGGCCTCCTCACCTACTGGGTATCAAGTTTTAAAAAGTTACGTGAATCAGGTCATATTCGGATGGAGATTGATAAACAAAATACCAAGTGGCAGTGGCGGTGCGTGGGTAAAATCACCAGGAAGGCAAGCCCCCCCAAAAAAAAAAAAGTCATATTACAACCTATGTTGTGATAATTGCGTTGTTTGCTCTACAACCTGTTAGTTCATATGCCTTGACAACGTGATATATAGGCCTAAGGCCGAGACAATAAGAAGACACAGTGGCAGAATAAATTCAACCACACATTTGTTTCGTTACAAAACCGGAGAGCAACATCTGTCCGGTGAAGTCCACAAAGCATATTGCATGTAACAAACAGTTACATGACCTACAGCATGGTCAAGCAAGGTAATGTTTCCGACATTTTCGTACTACTAAACAACTATTGATTTAGAACCACTGAAAGTTACCGTAAGTCGCAAGAAAACAAGAGCTGCCTCCACTATTCCAGCACCATTTCAACATCATCTAATCACCTATGCTTAGTCTAATACAGTGACAACTAAAAGATACCAAAAACTATTTAGTCCAATCAACATAAGCTAAATATGATGTGGCTGTCCATGGTACTGATTTATGTGTGTGTGTGTAGGCAAGTAGAAAAAACATGTTGACTCACCCTACTTGTATAGAAACGGCAATGCCATCCTCCTCTTTCATGTTGCCTAAACGGTCCATTACTCTGTCATACAGTACACGCTTTTAGTGTTTGTTGTCCTATGCTACCTGGCTAAAATGATTGCTCGCTAGCCTAACTTCCTTTCATGGGCAACGATGCACCAGGCCAGCTAGTTAACATTAGCATACTACATCTAGCTACATGTTGAACTTCCATCCTCTCAGGCCAGGGGCACAATGTATGAATACGCTGTTATAATCATTGGCCAGCACGGAGAATTAAGTAAAACCACATGTCCAAATCCCTATCTCCATCCATGGTTAATTTAGAAAAGGGATGATTTTAGCTAGCTAGCCACCAGAGGACAACGACACAACGAGATGCAACAATTCAAGTTTTTTTCTGTCAATGACGTTTGGCTTCTGATGTGATGTGATTGGTCTGAAGCCAAATCCAAACTGGCTTCCCTTGACACTTTTTATTTTGATGCACCAGGACCATTCACAGCTGAGCTCATTCAGTTTAGCTCAATGCTGATTGGTTATTATTATTATAAAACATTTTATCAAGGGAGGCCAAATGCTCGCTGGCTTCCCTTGCAGTCAATGCTACAGGCAAAATCCTATTTGATCAAGCTCATGCCAAATTAACGAAGATAACCACATCAGCAAAGCTACCACCTCGTCCTCGACTGATGAAGCACCATCACTGGTGGAAGCTAGTAGGCCTATTTGTATGCAGCAGTTAACACTAGCAGCCTCTCAGTCCTGACAGAGACATCACTTCCCGCCCAAGAAATGACAGCGGCCTTGCTCCTCCTCTTTTCCTCCCCTCAAAAATATTGACAGTTCTCCACAGATATTTAAATGGATGTATAAGTGTGAAGCATCCAGTTGGCATTTTCACCACGAAAAAATATGGTGATGAGAGGAAGCCCTGTGGCCGACAATAGGAGAAGATGGAGCCAGATGGATTTTGGCGGATATTATGCAAATGTAATAATCGATTAAACATTTGATCTCAATACAGTTATCTGTTCCCAAAGCTAATAATAAAAAGCCATTTAGCAGACGCTTTTATCCAAAGCGACTTACAGTCGACTTACAGTCGCAAAAAGATCTAACACTGTCACTCCCCATAGCTTACAAAGCTTAAAACAGACTCAAATATCAAATGTTGTTTAAAACAAATGTCCACTTGAGAAACCCAACCTACACTATTAGTCGCTAAATATGAATCCCACAGCCTCTACTCTCTAACTTTACTGATACAGTTATCAAGGTGGCAGTGCACTAGAAAGTCAAAGAAGATGATAAAGTAGTAACCCTCTATCAGGATTAGACCCATCCGTTTTATACATTTTGGATAATGTTTTACAGCTTTGTCATTCTTTTATTTTTATTTTTTTATCAGCTTATTTAATTATTTCATTTATTTTACATGTGATAAAGCCACACAGAGGTCCAGAGATTATTACAGACACCTGTGATAATCTGAAGTAGATTACATAAAATCCTTGAAAGATACCAATATGCTGGTAGTTAACTGGTAAACTTTGAAAGTTTCCAGTAATATACCCTACCTTTGCAACCCTAAATCTGATTGATATGTTCAGATATGGTCATACTTCTACTGACTGTAGTGACTGTTAGTTACTGATGTCCGTAAGAAGTAGGCTAATCATGCTGTCTCTTTCTGGAAGACAAACAATAGTAATACACTGACAGATAAATACTATTTCTTGAGAAATATGTGGTTATACCATATACAATGCACATGTTTTACAGTACTTACCACATATGGAACAATTGTAATTGAACCTACAAAGGGTTATGTATTTCAAACTGTTACTTCTACAGTGGGATACATAAAGTACCAAATGGTTGCAGTCACAGTCAATAAAACCCCTGGTAGGATGGGTGATAGATAGAATGTTCAATAAAATATACAAACTGAGTATTTTGTCATATAAACTATATTGAACATATAATTTGCCAAATTGGTATACTATTTGGAATGTGGAATTTTCATAAACCAATCTGTAAACAGTCAAGTTTAGCTAGATATTTGTTTATACATGTTGCTGATGATTTCAATTGATAGTGTATGTACCAGGTCACTTCTCCTCTGCAACGTAAGGGTGTGACTCTGTAATGACAAAATGGCTTTGTTACGAAAGTATGCTTAAATATGTCAAAAGTATTTGAGAAAGCGCACCAAACAGACCTATTGGCCGGATTTTGAGTGGTACAATGTGTGGTTACCATCGTTAGACTAAATAGGTAAGGTACTGTACGTCATCATTGCATTTCTCTGAAACCATCTCTCCACACCAGCCAACATCATGGCAGCATTAGGACTCCTATGGCTTGTGGCCTGTGAGTATTTTCTACTTTTCAAGTAATCTTTTTAATTGTTTTCATATTTAGGTTAATTTCCTGAACAAAATACTTTCCCTAAGTGTGTTAATTTTTCCATGAAGCCACAGCATCCATCCTTGTCAAATGTGAAGACGCAAATTCTGAACACAAAAGTAAAGTATTTCTGTATATATTATTTGGTGATTCGTGTTTCGTCAATCAGTGTATAAAATACAGTATATACTTTTAAAATGCAAATTATCTTCTTAATAATAAACTCACTTACACTTACGGGAAATTCTAACTTTCAAAAAATGTTTTAAGGGTTCACACCTTATTGGTATTGTTTTTATGCAGAGATCTACCCAGCAAAGATCTTTGGACCGTCTAATGTGACTGAAGGGGTAAAAGTCCATTTTAAATGTATCACTACTGGCATCAGAGGACACCAGGACAATGTAAATGTTTACCTTTGCAAGAATGGAGTTGGGATAAGAATTGTAGCGCTGGACAACAGTGAAGATGAAACCATTTTCATCATGAAGGATGTTACAAAAGAAGACTCAGGCAACTACAGCTGTGTTTACAGCAGAGATAAACTTATACCCAGTCAATTGAAGTCAACAGGGGAGAATTTAGTAGTCTTTAAGGTCGATGTAGAATGGAAAGGTAAGATTCTGTCAATATTTGTGTATAATGTATGTTTGTAATGATAAGATTGCTATCCATACTGTATATTTGTCCATTTGTTGCAGTGCAGTTTGAATATTTGTCATTCAGACACATTTTCAGCCAATATATTGCTTTGTAAAGAAAGCCTACGTACTCAAGACTCAGCATCAAGTAAAACACCAGCTTCTACTTTACACCAGAGTCTAATATATCAATGGTCTTCAGAGAGGGACTAAAGAATGTGGGAGCAGCCTTGGTCCTCCTGTTTCTGATGCTGTCTGTACTGCTGTTACTGTGGAGGTACTGGGGGATCCTGAAACAAAGTAAGTGAAGTTGACAGTCTCTGTTTGGTTTAGGCCAGGAATCAAATCTTAACACTGTAACTGGACAGCCGAAAATGCAGCTTTTAAAGGCATTTTCCCCGCCGTTCGCGGAGATCGCATTCACAAAACGCTGCAGATGACGGCTCAATCAGAAATTCCCTTTTAATGTCAAGCAAGCAATGTGGAATTTGGAATTTTGATAAACCAATCTGTAAACAGTCAAGTTAAGCAATATATTTGTTTATATATTGTAACTGTAGATTAGTCCACTAGCAGTTCGCATTCACAAAATGCTGCAGATGAGGGCTCAATCGGAAATTCCCTTTAAATGTCAAGCGAGCTATAACGCGGATCTAATGCAGATATTATTGAATCCCAGCCTTACAATCCCCATGTCTAGCTATGTTACATGGTGGGGGAAAGTGAACAGATGCTTGACGTTAAACTAAGTGTCTATGTATAGTAACACAATGGTTTAAGTCATTCCTTACTGTTGCTTTCTGTTACAGTGATAAGCAGTGACCATCGACCGAGGTACAGAAAGCCTACCATATAAAAACAAAATACTACTGGATTTATCAATGTCCACATTGTTGAGACAGGGTTAAAATATTTGTACTCTTCCCTTAGTGAGAATCAGGATACGGATCAAACCTACAGTCTAATCTCAGTTGTACCAGGTACAGTATATCAGTTCATATTTTAACATAGCATATTTTGCATCACATATAGTTCATTTTCTTTTAATGAAGTTCTTTAAGTACTAAGTTATACTGTATGTTTTCTGTCTTTGATTTTCTTATGCTGGATGTTCTAGTCGCAGCTGGTGTAATGTAAGTTTCTCTTCAATTGCATTTTTCTTTAAATGGAAAATTATGCAATTTCACCACAATATTGAGATTATACAGTTTTCATAAAAGTGTCATAGGCCTGGGTTAGTTTCCCTATTTTGGTCCAGAAAATATCTGATATGCAGTATCTTTGATGAAACAATGAAGTTACCATATAGGTTTAGTACTTTTCATACAATACCCTTTCACAGTCTAACATGATTTCCCTTTTCCATGGCTTCTGTAAGTTATTTACAATGGTGTCAATGTCTTGTCTGTTCAGTAGTGAGGTCCCCCTTGATGGTGATGAAGGAGCCTATTCCATGATAGGTGACTGGAGAGTTTGTCTAATCATTACATTATTAATAATAACCTAGCAGAGAAAGCCCTTGGTTTATGATATACTGTATCTGACATTTAAAAAACATTATTTCTAATACAGGACTGAAATCATCAGGGCATCAAAGGTAAGACATTTTAGTAACTGTAACGCAGACGCTGGGAGATGAGAAGTAAGTACAGGGTGTAATAATAAATAAACATAGAACAAAACAAGACCTGCGTCTGGACATGAGAAACATAACATTAATGCTGACTGGGGAATGAACCTGAGGGACTGACAGATATAGGGGAGGTAATCAGTGACGTGATGGAGTCCCATAATTAAGCGCAGGTGCGCTTAACGATGGTGGCAGGTGTGTGTAATGATGAGTGAACTGGTGACCTCGAGCACCGGAGAGGGAGAGTGGGAGTAGACTTGACAAGTAACTACTACATTATTTCTAAATCCTATACCAGACACAATATATGACACAAATAATAATAATAATATTTAATTTGTAAAGTGCATTTCCCACACTCAATATGCATAAATGATAAATGATATATAACAAATGATAAATATGAGGCTTATTGTTGATATTTCTCTAATTATATATTTAAATTTATGAGTTTGAAGTACATTTTCTGTTTCTGTAGCTCTCCAACTGATCGTCCAGGAGATGAGGCACTGTACAGTGTAATAACTAGAGGTGGGTACTAAAAAATAAACAAGTAAAATAATATACGTACATGTACTGTCTGATGGGTTACAAAGGTAGGTTCACATGATACCTATTTTGATCTGTTGTCTGTTATACTGACATAGAGTAAGAGGCAGCCCTGAACATCACACGTAACCACATGCTACACAGGTTGATGAATTTTTAGCCACATGCACACAGAGACCAACAGGCCTGCAGACAGAGGAAGGCAACGTGAGCAACGACTCATAACATAACACAAGTCCCACACAACTCAAACCACAGTGTGTCTGAGGTATATTTATATAAAGATACACTTAACTGTAATGATTTGGTTTTGCACAGACACTTCATTCTCAGAACACTAAGTTAACTTTCTCTACATGCAGTATCCAACATGCTTGACGAAATCTACCAACCTCTCCCCTCAGTGGAAAGACCAGAACAGCAGGGTGAAACTGACATCTATGCCAAAGTGACCAAAACAAAGAAGGAAAAAGAAAAACAGGACCCTGTCTACAGTCTGCTGAAAAAATAAACAGAGAGGACACCATGATACTGTATACTTTGTCATTACAAATACAGTAGTGCTATACAGTAGTATATGACATTTGAAATGACACGACAGAACATGTGGTTTATCTGCCCTTTTGGTAGAAGAGGGGATATTAATACTGTACAGCTAGGTGCATGTTTATTGTGTCGATTCGTTTTTTAGGACGAGGATCGCATAGGAGTGACACAATCTGATGTAAGACAATGCTCTGATACAGCATCAAGTAAAACACCAGAGTCTAATATATCAATGGTCTTCACAGAGGGGCCAGAGAGTGGAGAAGAAGTTGGGGAAGCATATGGAGTTGAACATGTGAGACTGGTCAATGTAATCCGATTGATAAGTTCAGCTGTTGTGGTCATACTTCTTCTAACTCTATTGACTGTTAGTTACTGCTGTCCAAAAAGGTAGGCTAATCATAATGTCGCTTTCTGGAGGAGACAAACATTAATGAACTGACAGATAAATACTTTTTCTTGAGAAATATGTGGTTATACCATATAAAATACATGTTTTACTGTACTTACCACATATGGAACAATTGTAATTGAACCTACAAAGGGTTATGCATTTAAAACTGTTACTTCTACAGTGGGACACATAAAGTACCAAATGGTTGCACACACAGTCAGCTGAATCTCTGACTGGTAGGATGGGTGATAGGTAAAGTGTTCAATAAACTATACAAACTGAGAATTTTATCATATCAACTGTATTGAACTTGTAATTTGCTAAATTGGTTTACTGTTTGGAATGTGGAATATGGCATTTTCATAAATCAACCTATTAACAGTGAAGTTTATCAACATGTAATTATTGTTCTTTGGCGTAAAATGAACAGTTTAGTAACATAAGATATTTGTTTATATGTTGAAACTGTAGATTAGACCACTAGCAGTTCTGCAAGGAAAACCTGTTCATATTACTGTAAAAGTGATAGTAAATAAATAAACAAATTTGATATAAAAGTCTACATGTTTATGATGATTTCATTTGACGTCTATATGGGCCTGTATGTACCAGACTGTCTTCCTTAATGGCACTCCTCTTGAACATAAGGGTGTGACCACTGGCGTAGGGGAAACCTCCGCAGCCCCCATAAGGCGGGCGGCCCACAAGCTTTGGGGGCCCATGCGCCCGTCATCTCACACCTATGTCTAAATTGTATTACTTTTTAAAATAAATAATTTTGACAGTAACCCTCCTTTTTAATTTCCACATGTAGCAAGTGAAGTATTTGTGTTGTCCAGTCTACATGGTAGTAGGTGAGTCAGACAGACAATATAGTTTTCATGCATCTAATTAGCCTATTTCTCAGGGGCATCCCGCCTCGGCCTCCTCACCTACTGGGTATCAAGTTTTAAAAAGTTACGTGAATCAGGTCATATTCGGATGGAGATTGATAAACAAAATACCAAGTGGCAGTGGCGGTGCGTGGGTAAAATCACCAGGGAAGGCAAGCCCCCCCCCCAAAAAAAAAAAAAGTCATATTACAACCTATGTTGTGATAATTGCGTTGTTTGCTCTACAACCTGTTAGTTCATATGCCTTGACAACGTGATATATAGGCCTAAGGCCGAGACAATAAGAAGACACAGTGGCAGAATAAATTCAACCACACATTTGTTTCGTTACAAAACCGGAGAGCAACATCTGTCCGGTGAAGTCCACAAAGCATATTGCATGTAACAAACAGTTACATGACCTACAGCATGGTCAAGCAAGGTAATGTTTCCGACATTTTCGTACTACTAAACAACTATTGATTTAGAACCACTGAAAGTTACCGTAAGTCGCAAGAAAACAAGAGCTGCCTCCACTATTCCAGCACCATTTCAACATCATCTAATCACCTATGCTTAGTCTAATACAGTGACAACTAAAAGATACCAAAAACTATTTAGTCCAATCAACGTAAGCTAAATATGATGTGGCTGTCCATGGTACTGATTTCTGTGTGTGTGTGTAGGCAAGTAGAAAAAACATGTTGACTCACCCTACTTGTATAGAAACGGCAATGCCATCCTCCTCTTTCATGTTGCCTAAACGGTCCATTACTCTGTCATACAGTACACGCTTTTAGTGTTTGTTGTCCTATGCTACCTGGCTAAAATGATTGCTCGCTAGCCTAACTTCCTTTCATGGGCAACGATGCACCAGGCCAGCTAGTTAACAGTATCATACTACATCTAGCTACATGTTGAACTTCCATCCTCTCAGGCCAGGGGCACAATGTATGAATACGCTGTTATAATCATTGGCCAGCACGGAGAATGAAGTAAAACCACATGTCCAAATCCCTATCTCCATCCATGGTTAATTTAGAAAAGGGATGATTTTAGCTAGCTAGCCACCAGAGGACAACGACACAACGAGATGCAACAATTCAAGTTTTTTTCTGTCAATGACGTTTGGCTTCTGATGTGATGTGATTGGTCTGAAGCCAAATCCAAACTGGCTTCCCCTTGACACTTTTTATTTTGATGCACCAGGACCATTCACAGCTGAGCTCATTCAGTTTAGCTCAATGCTGATTGGTTATTATTATTATTAAAACATTTTATCAAGGGAGGCCAAATGCTCGCTGGCTTCCCTTGCAGTCAATGCTACAGGCAAAATCCTATTTGATCAAGCTCATGCCAAATTAACGAAGATAACCACATCAGCAAAGCTACCACCTCGTCCTCGACTGATGAAGCACCATCACTGGTGGAAGCTAGTAGGCCTATTTGTATGCAGCAGTTAACACTAGCAGCCTCTCAGTCCTGACAGAGACATCACTTCCCGGCCCAAGAAATGACAGCGGCCTTGCTCCTCCTCTTTTTCCTCCCCTCGAAAATATTGACAGTTCTCCACAGATATTTAAATGGATGTATAAGTGTGAAGCATCCAGTTGGCATTTTCACCCACGACAAAATATGGTGATGAGAGGAAGCCCTGTGGCCGACAATAGGAGAAGATGGAGCCAGATGGATTTTGGCGGATATTATGCAAATGTAATAATCGATTAAACATTTGATCTCAATACAGTTATCTGTTCCCAAAGCTAATAATAAAAAGCCATTTAGCAGACGCTTTTATCCAAAGCGACTTACAGTCATGCGTGCATAAAATGTTTTTGTGTATGGGTGGTCCCGGGGATCGAACCCACTACCTTGGCGTTCCAAGCGCCGTGCTCTACCAGCTGAGCTACAGAGGACCACAGCTAGAATATGTTATGAACAGATTGGACTAAATTTAGTAGATTTAACCCTTTGCCAAAGTAAAAAACGCACACTTCACAGACTAGGCGTTCCCTAACGGAAATATGCAAATACATGCTAGAACGCACCAATAGGATCTCGCTAGCTCCTGCTTGGCTCTTCCCCCCTCCTTGCTTGTTCTGCTCACTATGACTCATTTGTTCCCATTGGAAACGACAGGCTGTGGTCGACCTTGGGATAGTTATAAAAAATCTTTGGTTCATCTAGCGAGAGTGCCAGTCCTCCTTCTACGCCTTCTCCTGACGAATGCCAGAAACCCAGGGTCGCTCATGAAAGCAACCCCCCTTCTGAGAACACTGATAAGCCTACGAGTGATGAGACAGGAAGCCCTGACAGCGTGGAGTCCGAGTTTCAATGTGTAATATAAATAGCTACCAGCTAATACTGTATACAGCTATAGATAGACTAGTAGGCTAGACTGCGTTGTCTGCATAATTAAACAATCCCTAGTAAGCTATTGTTTTGACAGCAGACTGATTGTATTATTTGGCATTAATAGACTGGTTTTATACAGCAGAAACTTTCAATCCAAGCTGCGAGAGAGCGCGAGGCCGGTAACGCCTTGATCACACCGACAGCATCAATGCACAAAATAGTAAGCAGCATCATCTGGATATGTGTGCAACAAGAGACAATTTATGCTTGATCCGAAAATGTGGTCGGAGGTGCCATATGGAGGGTGTGAAGCAGTTGGCATGCAGAGGCTAAATCTAGCTCCGTACTGCATTGCCGTGCACCTCTCAAATGTTGTAACAATGCGGAGGGCTCCATATAGCTCCGCATTGACAACATTTGTTGACAGTAGGTGGGGGCGGGAGGTCCTGTATAAACACAGACTCACTTCCTTGACAACTTCCCTCTCAACAGCTCTGCTCCACAAAGAGCAAGAAGTATGAATGCCCTCACTTCTGCAGAGGCCGTATCACAGTAAATGCTGTAGGGCCACTGCAGATGAGGGATTGACCATGCATAGCCTTTGAGGTAGGCTATCAGCCTACAGGACAGTTGTATATTTACAGTTGTACATTTGAAAGCTAATAGGAAGACTGTGTTACACATTACAAAAAGATCTAACACTGTCACTCCCCATAGCTTATAAAGCTTAAAACAGACTCAAATATCAAATGTTGTTTAAAACAAATGTCCACTTGAGAAACCCAACCTACACTATTAGTCGCTAAATATGAATCCCACAGCCTCTACTCTCTAACTTTACTGATACAGTTATCAAGGTGGCAGTGTACTAGAAAGTCAAAGAAGATGATAAAGTAGTAACCCTCTATCAGGATTAGACCCATCCGTTTTATACATTTTGGATAATGTTTTACAGCTTTGTCATTCTTTTTTTTTTTTTATCAGCTTATTTAATTATTTCATATATTTTACATGTGATAAAGCCACACAGAGGTCCAGAGATTATTACAGACACCTGTGATAATCTGAAGTAGATTACATAAAATCCTTGAAAGATACCAATATGCTGGTAGTTTACTGGTAAACTTTGAAAGTTTCCAGTAATATACCCTACATTTGCAACCCTAAATCTGATTGATATGTTCAGATATGGTCATACTTCTACTGACTGTAGTGACTGTTAGTTACTGATGTCCGTAAGAAGTAGGCTAATCATGCTGTCTCTTTCTGGAAGACAAACAATAGTAATACACTGACAGATAAATACTATTTCTTGAGAAATATGTGGTTATACCATATACAATGCACATGTTTTACAGTACTTACCACATATGGAACAATTGTAATGGAACCTACAAAGGGTTATGTATTTCAAACTGTTACTTCTACAGTGGGATACATAAAGTACCAAATGGTTGCAGTCACAGTCAATAAAACCCCTGGTAGGATGGGTGATAGATAGAATGTTCAATAAAATATACAAACTGAGTATTTTGTCATATAAACTATATTGAACATATAATTTGCCAAATTGGTATACTATTTGGAATGGGGAATTTTCATAAACCAATCTGTAAACAGTCAAGTTTAGCTAGAAATTTGTTTATACATGTTGCTGATGATTTCAATTGATAGTGTATGTACCAGGTCACTTCTCCTCTGCAACGTAAGGGTGTGACACTGTAATGACGAAATGGCTTTGTTACGAAAGTATGCTTAAATATGTCAAAAGTATTTGAGAAAGCGCACCAAACAGACCTATTGGCCGGATTTTGAGTGGTACAATGTGTGGTTACCATCGTTAGACTAAATAGGTAAGGTACTGTACGTCATCATTGCATTTCTCTGAAACCATCTCTCCACACCAGCCAACATCATGGCAGCATTAGGACTCCTATGGCTTGTGGCCTGTGAGTATTTTCTACTTTTCAAGTAATCTTTTTAATTATTTTCATATTTAGGTTAATTTCCTGAACAAAATACTTTCCCTAAGTGTGTTAATTTTTCCATGAAGCCACAGCATCCATCCTTGTCAAATGTGAAGACGCAAATTCTGAACACAAAAGTAAAGTATTTCTGTATATATTATTTGGTGATTAGTGATTTGTGTTTCGTCAATCAGTGTATAAAATACAGTATATACTTTTAAAACGCAAATTATCTTCTTAATAATAAACTCACTTACACTTACGGGAAATTCTAACTTTCAAAAAATGTTTTAAGGGTTCACACCTTATTGGTATTTTTTTTATGCAGAGATCTACCCAGCAAAGATCTTTGGACCATCTAATGTGGCTGAAGGGGTAAAAGTCCATTTTAAATGTAGCACTACTGGCATCAGAGGACACCAGGACAATGTAAATGTTTACCTTTGCAAGAATGGAGTTGGGTTAAAAACTGCGGCGCTGGAGAAAGGTCAAGATGATGCTATTTTCATCATGAAGGATGTTACAAAAGAAGACTCAGGCAACTACAGCTGTGTTTACAGCAGAGATAAACTTCTACCCAGGCAATTGATGTCAACAGGGGAGAATTTAGTAGTCTTTAAGGTCGATGGAGAATGGAAAGGTAAGATTCTGTCAATATTTGTGTATAATGTATGTTTGTAATGATAAGATTGCTATCCATACTGTATATTTGTCCATTTGTTGCAGTGCAGTTTGAATATTTGTCATTCAGACACATTTTCAGCCAATATATTGCTTTGTAAAGAAAGGCTACGTACTCAAGACTCAGCATCAAGTAAAACACCAGCTTCTACTTTACACCAGAGTCTAATATATCAATGGTCTTCACAGAGGGGCCAGAGAGTGGAGAAGAAGTTGGGGAAGCATATGGAGTTGAACATGTGAGACTGGTCAATGTAATCCGATTGATAAGTTCAGCTGTTGTGGTCATACTTCTTCTAACTCTATTGACTGTTAGTTACTGCTGTCCAAAAAGGTAGGCTAATCATAATGTCGCTTTCTGGAGGAGACAAACATTAATGAACTGACAGATAAATACTTTTTCTTGAGAAATATGTGGTTATACCATATAAAATACATGTTTTACTGTACTTACCACATATGGAACAATTGTAATTGAACCTACAAAGGGTTATGCATTTCAAACTGTTACTTCTACAGTGGGACACATAAAGTACCAAATGGTTGCACACACAGTCAGCTGAATCTCTGACTGGTAGGATGGGTGATAGGTAAAGTGTTCAATAAACTATACAAACTGAGAATTTTATCATATCAACTGTATTGAACTTGTAATTTGCTAAATTGGTTTACTGTTTGGAATGTGGAATATGGCATTTTCATAAATCAACCTATTAACAGTGAAGTTTATCAACATGTAATTATTGTTCTTTGGCGTAAAATGAACAGTTTAGTAACATAAGATATTTGTTTATATGTTGAAACTGTAGATTAGACCACTAGCAGTTCTGCAAGGAAAACCTGTTCATATTACTGTAAAAGTGATAGTAAATAAATAAACAAATTTGATATAAAATTCTACATGTTTATGATGATTTCATTTGACGTCTATATGGGCCTGTATGTACCAGACTGTCTTCCTTAATGGCACTCCTCTTGAACATAAGGGTGTGACCACTGGCGTAGGGGAAACCTCCGCAGCCCCCATAAGGCGGGCGGCCCACAAGCTTTGGGGGCCCATGCGCCCGTCATCTCACACCTATGTCTAAATTGTATTACTTTTTAAAATAAATAATTTTGACAGTAACCCTCCTTTTAATTTCCACATGTAGCAAGTGAAGTATTTGTGTTGTCCAGTCTACATGGTAGTAGGTGAGTCAGACAGACAATATAGTTTTCATGCATCTAATTAGCCTATTTCTCAGGGGCATCCCGCCTCGGCCTCCTCACCTACTGGGTATCAAGTTTTAAAAAGTTACGTGGATCAGGTCATATTCGGATGGAGATTGATAAACAAAATACCAAGTGGCAGTGGCGGTGCGTGGGTAAAATCACCAGGGAAGGCAAGCCCCCCCCCCCCAAAAAAGTCATATTACAACCTATGTTGTGATAATTGCGTTGTTTGCTCTACAACCTGTTAGTTCATATGCCTTGACAACATGATATATAGGCCTAAGGCCGAGACAATAAGAAGACACAGTGGCAGAATAAATTCAACCACACATTTGTTTCGTTACAAAACCGGAGAGCAACATCTGTCCGGTGAAGTCCACAAAGCATATTGCATGTAACAAACAGTTACATGACCTACAGCATGGTCAAGCAAGGTAATGTTTCCGACATTTTCGTACTACTAAACAACTATTGATTTAGAACCACTGAAAGTTACCGTAAGTCGCAAGAAAACAAGAGCTGCCTCCACTATTCCAGCACCATTTCAACATCATCTAATCACCTATGCTTAGTCTAATACAGTGACAACTAAAAGATACCAAAAACTATTTAGTCCAATCAACGTAAGCTAAATATGATGTGGCTGTCCATGGTACTGATTTCTGTGTGTGTGTGTAGGCAAGTAGAAAAAACATGTTGACTCACCCTACTTGTATAGAAACGGCAATGCCATCCTCCTCTTTCATGTTGCCTAAACGGTCCATTACTCTGTCATACAGTACACGCTTTTAGTGTTTGTTGTCCTATGCTACCTGGCTAAAATGATTGCTCGCTAGCCTAACTTCCTTTCATGGGCAACGATGCACCAGGCCAGCTAGTTAACATTAGCATACTACATCTAGCTACATGTTGAACTTCCATCCTCTCAGGCCAGGGGCACAATGTATGAATACGCTGTTATAATCATTGGCCAGCACGGAGAATGAAGTAAAACCACATGTCCAAAACCCTATCTCCATCCATGGTTAATTTAGAAAAGGGATGATCTTAGCTAGCTAGCCACCAGAGGACAACGACACAACGAGATACAACAATTCAAGTTTTTTTCTGTCAATGACGTTTGGCTTCTGATGTGATGTGATTGGTCTGAAGCCAAATCCAAACTGGCTTCCCTTGACACTTTTTATTTTGATGCACCAGGACCATTCACAGCTGAGCTCATTCAGTTTAGCTCAATGCTGATTGGTTATTGTCAAGTCCTCCTCTTGTTCACCATCCAAAGGACACAGGGACAACTCACATTTCTCACTCAATCTTTTTTATTTTTAGTTTGCTTTCAGTTGATTGGTCTGTCCAGTAAATTAGCCAGTAAATTAGCCAGTAAATTAGGTTGTAAACCTTTAAAGACAGAACAAAAAGTTACCATTTTAATTAAACATTTTAATGAACTTAAATTAGTTTAAACATTTAAATAAACATTCTAAATAACTTAAGTGAATTAACCATTTACCATTGGCGTCTTTGGACTGAACCTGTGAGTGAACTTGGAGTCTTCTCTCTGAAGTTTGTTCTTCTGAATGACTGAGCCCCTTCATGCCTTCACAGGTGCTCCAAATCAGTGAAAATGACTGATCAGGTGACAAGCAGCCGGTTTGCTGCTGCTGGTGCACTCTGGGAAGTGTAGTTATTTGACTCACTCCTGAGATTCAGCTCAACACCTCCCACTTGAGCTCCTGGTTTTTTTCAAATCCAGAGAGGTCACACAAGCCCTTCCCACTTCTGTTTGTTCTTCAATGGGAAGTAGAATGACAAGGCGTCTGACATCTCTATGAAGAATTGTGGCTGGGATTTTGGTTTGAAGCCTCTTCGTTCTTTCACCGTTTGCTCTTGTGGGCCCTTTTTTGCTGTTTGACTTTGTGATGTGAACAGGATAGCTGGGAAAAGTCTTCACCAGCACATCTCTTACGATGCCTTTGCTGTCAGCATTGACACCGACCACTCTAGCCAGCTTGTACTGTCCTCTTAGGGCGTTTTGGTCAGCCAACCAGACCACATCTCCAACAGCAACATTTCGCTCTTTGGTGTGCCATTTGTTCCTTATGAACAGATTAGGTCCAGCCAATTGGCTCCACTTCTTCCAGAAATGGCTTAACTCTGCTTGAAAAGTCTTTTGTAAGGGTAGCCATCAAACTGGAAATCTCCAGGGTCTCCCTTTGGATTTGTACGTCCTAAAAGCAGAGAATTCGGGGTGATGTACTCTACACAGTCTTCTCTGCTTTGAGTTCTTGCATCGATGGGTCTCTCATTAGCAAGGTTGGCTGCCATGAAGAGAAAAGTTTGGAATTCTCCCCACGTGAAAACACCATCTCCACCAAGGTTGCTCAACGCCCGCTGCACTATTTTGACAGCTGCCTCTGCGGCACCATTCCTATGGGGAGAGTCTGCAGGGTGGATCTTCCATGACCATTCTGTACCATGCTTGGCAGCTGTGTCTTCAAGTTCAGACTTGTTTAGTTGGTTAAGGAATTTTTGAAGTGCGGGTTTGGCTCCCACAAAGTTAGTGCCAGGGTCTGACCAGAGTTTCCTGGGGTGTCCTCTCAGTGAAGTGAACCTTTGATAGGCTAGCAGGAATCCCTTCAGATGACATGTCACTCACCACTTCAGTGTGTATGGCTCGGGAAGCCATGCAGCAGAAGACTATTCCCCATACTTTGAGTCTAGTTCTCTTCTTGACCTCATCTTTCACTTCATAAGGGCCGAACAGGTCCATGGTGGTGAATTCAAAAGGTGCAGCTGGGCCTGTTCGCTCTAGAGGCAGGTCAGCCATGATTTGTTGACACTGTTTTGCCTTGTTTTTCCTGCAGACCACACAGTTGTCAACCATTTTCTTGGCAAGTCTACGGCCTTTTATTACCCAGGCTTTCTTCCTCATCCGGAGAAGGGTTCCCGCCACTCCCTCGTGGTTTGCTTTGTGGGATTCTTGTGCCAGCAGTGTAGACACCCATGCTTCAAAGGCTAAAACTGGCACTGCTGTCTTATCTTCGTTGAATGTCTGAATTCTGCCTCCACAAACTAGCAGCCCAGAGTTCACATCTTTGTACACTGTCAGTCTGCTTAGAGTTGTGTCTGAAAAATCTGTACCTTCTTGAGCTGCGAGGAAAAGGTCTTTGAGTGCATCTTCATGTTCTTTGACAGTCAGCACAGCTTGCTTGGGTGATCTTACCTCCCTCTTTGCCTGTTTAAGGGCCCGGCCCTTCCTCTTCAGCCACTGCTTGGCTGCTAGACAAACCCAGGCAACGACTCTCACCAGTTTGGACAGGCTACTGAATCTTCTTACTTCCACAAGATCTTTAACCCAGCCAGTGGGCTTCCTTCTAAGAAGAGTTGGGTTTACCACAGGTATTCCCTCTTGAGTTTCACTCTTTGGACTTTCCTGAGTGCCTTGTAGGTCTTCTTTCTGCTGACTACTTCTTGCTTGAGCTCTTGTTAATGCACCTGAGAATGCCTTCCTCTGGAGCTTGTTTACACTCTCCCTGGCATGAGCTGCAACCTCTCCAGCTGATTTTGTAGGCCACTCCTCCACTGGCCACTTTAGGAACTCTGGTCCATTTTGCCATGTGGAATTCTCCTTCAAATCTTCAGCAGCACCCCCTCTTGTTATGATGTCAGCTATGTTTAGATCCCCACGGATCCACCACCAGTCTTGCACTTGTCCAGCCTTCTGGATTTCACCCACTCTATTTGCAAAGAAGGTTTTGTACCCATAACTGACTCTTTGAATGGCTCCCAAGACCGTTTGACTGTGAAGTAGATGGAACCATCTCTCGATCTTCATTCGAGCATGCTTTTCCACATACTTCCTGATCCTGGCTGCGAAGACAGCACCACAGATCTCAGCTTTCACAGCTTCTCCCTTCTGATCCAGGGGTGTCAGCTTGGCTTTTGATTCAATGAATCGAACTTTAGTGCCTTGACTTGTCTCCCATCTTAAGTACATCACAGCTCCATAGGTTTTGTCACTTCCATCAGAGAATGTGATGCCCCAAGGTTTCCCTTCCCAGCCAGCTGGTGTGAGGCTCCTGTGGAATTTCACCTCTCCAAGCTGCACATATTTTACATACAGCGCCGGAGAAGATGGCTGCCGTTTTACAGCCCTCTAACCAATTGTACTATTATGTGTGTTTTTCCGCGTTATTTGTAATTTATTTTGTACATAATGTTTCTGCCATCGTCTCTTATAACCAAAGAGAGCTTCTGGATATCAGGACAGCGATTACTCACCTCGCATTGGACGAAGATTTTTTCTTCAACGAGGCGTTCGCGAAGGATATCCTACAGACACCCGACAAGGCCCAGATCCCCGTCATTCGCGTGAGGAAGAGACGGAGATATCGCGGACGCAGATCCGGGTGCCTTGTAAGGATCCGACGGCGAGCGAGTAAACTGCCTCTCCCATCAATCCTATTAGCCAACGTTCAATCTTTTGAGAATAAAATTGACGATTTAAGATTACGGTTATCCTACCAACGGGACATTAAAAACTGTAATATCTTATGTTTCACGGAGTCGTGGCTGAACGACAACAATGATAACATTCAGCTAGCAGGCTATACGCTACACCGACAGGACAGAACGGCAGACTCTGGTAAGACAAGGGGTGGCGGTCTCTGTATATTTGTAAACAACAGCTGGTGCACAAAATCAAATACTAAGGAAGTCTCGAGGTTTTGCTCGCCTGAGGTAGAGTATCTTATGATAAGCTGTAGACCACACTATTTACCAAGAGAGTTTTCATCTATATTTTTCATAGCTGTCTATTTACCACCACAAACCAATGCTGGCATTAACATTGCACTGAATGAGTTGTACAAGGCCATTAATCAACAGGAAAACGCTCATCCAGATGCAGCGCTCCTAGTAGCCGGGACTTTAATGCAGGGAAACTTAAATCCGTTCTACCTAATTTCTACCAGCATGTTAAATGTGCAACCAGAGGGAAAAAACTCTAGACCACATTTACTCCACACACAGAGACGCATACAAAGCTCTCCCTCGCCCTCCATTTGGCAAATCTGACCATAACTCTATCCTCCTGATTCCTGCTTATAAGCAAAAACTGAAGCAGGAAGCACCAGTGATTCGGTTAATAAAAAAGTGGTCAGATGACGCAGATGCTAAGCTACAGGACTGTTTTGCTAGCACAGACTGGAACATGTTCCGGGATTCTTCAGACAGCATTGAGAGTACACCACATCAGTCACTGGCTTCATCAATAAGTGCATCGATGATGTCGTCCCCACAGTGACCGTACGTACATACCCCAAACCAGAAGCCATGGATTACAGGAAACATCCGCACTGAGCTAAAGGGTAGAGCTGCCGCTTTCAAGGAACGGGACTCTAACCCGGACGCTTATAAGAAATCCCGCTATGACCTCCGGCCGAACCATCAAACAGGCAAAGAGTCAATACAGGTCTAAGATTGAATCATACTACACTGGCTCTGACGCTCGTCGGATGTGGCAGGGCTTGAAAACTATTACAGACTACAAAGGGAAGCACAGCCGCGAGCTGCCCAGTGACACAAGCCTACCAGACGAGCTAAACCACTTCTATGCTCGCTTCGAGGCAAGCAACACTGAAGCATGCATGAGAGCACCAGCTGTTCCGGACGACTATGTGATCACGCTCTCCGTAGCCGATGTGAGTAAGACTTTTAAGCAGGTCAACATTCACAAGGCCGCAGGGCCAGACGGATTACCAGGACGTGTACTCCGAGCATGTGCTGACCAACTGGCAAGTGTCTTCACTGACATTTTCAACATGTCCCCTGACTGAGTCTGTAATACCAACATGTTTCAAGCAGACCACCATAGTCCCCGTGCCCAAGAACTCTAAGATAACCTGCCTAAATGACTACCGACCCGTAGCACTGACGTCTGTAGCCATGAAGTGCTTTGAAAGACTGGTCATGGCTCACATCAACAGCATAATCCCAGAAACCCTAGACCCACTCCAATTTGCATACCGCCCCAACAGATCCACAGATGATGCAATCTCTATCGCACTCCACACTGCCCTCTCCCACCTGGACAAGAGGAACACCTACGTGAGAATGCTATTCATTGACTACAGCTCAGCATTCAACACCATAGTGCCCCTCTAAGCTCATCACTAAGCTAAGGATCCTGGGACTAAACACCTCCCTCTGCAACTGGATCCTGGACTTCCTGACGGGCCGCCCCAGGTGGTAAGGGTAGGTAACAACACATCTGCCACACTGATCCTCAACACGGGGCCCCTCAGGGGTGCGTGCTCAGTCCCCTCCTGTACTCTCTGTTCACCCATGACTGCATGGCCAGGCACGACTCCAACACCATCATTAAGTTTGCCGACGACACAACAGTGGTAGGCCTGATCACCGACAACGATGAGACAGCCTATAGGGAGGAGGTCAGAGATCTGGCCGTGTGGTGCCAGGACAACAACCTCTCCCTCAACGTGACCAAGACAAAGGAGATGATTGTGGACTACAGGAAAAAAAAGAGGACTGAGCACGCCCCCATTCTCATCGACGGGGCTGTAGTGGAACAGGTTGAGAGCTTCAAGTTCCTTGGTGTCCACATCACCAACGAACTATCATGGTCGAAACACACCAAGACAGTCGTGAAGAGGGCACGACAAAGCCTATTCCCCCTCAGGAGACTAAAAAGATTTGGCATGGGTCCTCAGATCCTCAAAAAATTATACAGCTGCACCATCGAGAGCATCCTGACTGGTTGCATCACCGCCTGGTATGGCAACTGCTTGGCCTCTGACCGCAAGGCACTACAGAGGGTAGTGCGTACTGCCCAGTACATCACTGGGGCAAAGCTCCCTGCCATCCAGGACCTCTATACCAGGCGGTGTCAGAGGAAGGCCCTCAAAATTGTCAAAGACTCCAGCCACCCTAGTCATAGACTGTTCTCTCTGCTACCGCACGGCAAGCGGTACCGGAGTGCCAAGTCTAGGTCCAAAAGACTTCTCAACAGCTTCTACCCCCAAGCCATAAGACTCCTGAACAGCTAATCATGGCTACCCGGACTATTTGCACTGCCCCCCCACCCCATCCTTTTTACGCTGCTGCTACTCTGTTAAGTATTTATGCATAGTCACTTTAACTCTACCCACATGTACATATTACCTCAACTACCTCAACTAGCCGGTGCCCCCGCACATTGACTCTGCAACGGTACCCCCCTGTATATATAGCCTCCCTACTGTCACTTTATTTTACTGTATATATAGCCTCCCTACTGTCACTTTATTTTACTTCTGCTCTTTTTTTTCTCAACACTTTTTGGTTGTTGTTTTATTCTTACTTTTTTGTTTGAAATAAATGCACTGTTGGTTAAGGGCTGTAAGTAAGCATTTCACTGTAATGTCTGCACCTGTTGTATTCGGCGCATGTGACCAATAAAATTTGATTTGATTTGATTTGATATTCTTCAAAAAGCTGGATGGCTTCTTCTCTGAGGCTTTCTGAGAGAGGTTGGTCCCAGGTTTCTTGGGTTAGTTTCCCACCCCCTCCCTCTTGGAATGCTTTTCGAACAAGAATTGCTCCCTTCTGTTTGGCAGGTGTAACTAAGCCAATTGGGTCGTACAGTCCAGCCACTTGGCTTAAGAGAGCCCTCCTAGTCAGTGGGTTAGGTGTCTCAGTTCTCACCTCCTCCTTGAGAAGATTTTTTCCAACTCTCATCTTCTTTTCCTTTTGGAAAAGTTAACTGAGGTTAACATGTAGAGCATGTCTTCATCCATTTGGTAGCCGATACCCAAGGCTTTGTTGTCTTCGTCCCTCATTTGATTTGGAAGAATTAAGGTTTTACTTTGTGTCTTTGTTAGAACCTCCATCTCCATTCCTTGCCTCCCACTTTGCCCTGACCGGACCCATGGTTTGAGGAAGAACCCTCCAGCTTTCAAGATCTCTTCGACATTCGCTGTGATCTTGTCAAGTTTATTCAGGTCATTTTGGGAGGTTAAGAGGTCATCCACATAACTGTCCTCTTCAATGACTCTGCGCTCATCCTCCAAGTGAAGAAAGTTGGGCAGGCGCGCTGTTTCCCTCATAGCCAACTGAGCAATGCAACCAGCAGGTCTGTCCCCAATGTTGACTCTGGTTGTTGCATATTCACTTCTCTCTTCATCTGGGCTGTCCCTCCAGAGGAACCTGTGAAGATGCATCTCACGCTCCTCCAGCCATACAGAGTTGTACATCTTTTTGATGTCTCCTAGAGATGCATCGTCCCCTTCTCTGAACCTCAGCAAGACAGCTCTTATAGGGTTGAGAACGTCTGGTCCCTTCAGAAGAAGATCATTCATACCCACGCCTTTGTATTTCTGGCTACTATTCCATACAATACGAACCGGTGTAGTCACCGAATGAGGGTTTGGTGCCACCAGGTGGCTTACGTACCACACTGGTCCGTTCCACTGCGTCCCATGATTTTGTTGGTGAGTTTTATGGCTGCGCCTCGCTCGACCATTTCATGGATCTGGGTAGCATATGCGACTTTCCAGTCTGGCTCTCTGCTTAGTTGCTTTTCCATCCTTAAAAACAAGCCTGGACTGCACTTTTGTTGTTCGGGAGAGAGTCTGGATCTACCGTCCAAGGATACTTTGCATCCCAATGTGGAGCCGGTGTGTGAGCATCCCCCTTCTTGTAGGTGAGGCCTTCTTTAATGATCTCCAGTTCCCTTTCCTCTGCCAGGGTCATTTCCTTTCCTCCTGGTGGACAGTTTCCACATCGGCATCCTCCACATCTTGGCTCACATGCAGCTCCGATGCTGTCCCAGTGCCACCACTCAAGGAACTCACGGTTACTGGCAGCTGTAAATTTGGTCTGAGTCACAGCCTCCTGCTGTAGCTGGGCTGTGTCAGTTGTTGGACTTGTGATTTCTTGATATTTGACAGCTGCTGTCCTCATGGAGCGAGCTGAAGTGTGTTTTGGACTCATATGCTGCAACCTCCACTTCTTCAAATAAGTCGGGATGTGCTCCACCCACTGTTTTCCCCAATGGACCCTCCCACAAGACAAGGTCTCCGATGATTTTTACCCTCTGGGGAGCAGAGTCTTCCCTCTCGGTGGCTAATGAGAAGTTCAACCTCTTCTGGCCTTTCCAATTCTGTAAGTTTGACTTCTGGGAAGAATTTTTTCAACTTCTCAGGTTCAATTACTTGATGCACTCTGGCGATTTCATCCAAGCCGTAGCAGACCATTTCCATGAGCTCTCTCTGTCCCTTTAGGTGTCTTGACTCTGACTTTGAGGAGATACCTTTGTGTGTTCACCTCCATGGTCATACCACCAACCCCATGCACAACTAAAGTTATCTTCTCATGTCTTAACCTCAGTCTTTCAGCAGCCTTATGGGTAATGTAGTTTGTGTCTGAAGCAAGGTCAATTAAAGTCCCAATCTTCTGCCCTGCGTTTGCCGTGACTTGCATCAACATCATGATGACAGGAAGTTCAGAGAGCCCATTTCTCTGCGGTAGCTCAGACTGGCCTGAAGCATCGAGTGTCACTGCGGTTTTGTTGGTGTTGGTGAAAGCCTTTCTGCATCGATCTGCCATTTCCTGGGAAAGTTCAGACAAGATCTCCTCTTGTTCCTCCGTTAGCTTGCTTTCACCTTTGCCGTCTTTTCCACTCTTTCTCTCTTCCCCTCTTTTGACTTCTCCTTTTGGGCAGAGGAAAATATGGTGGTCTGGGGCACCACCTTCCCTTTTACAGTCTTTGTTTCTGCATAGGAAAGTGTCTCTGCAGTATCCATCTTCATCATGGCATCCGAGACATTTTCTGCATGCTCCCAGCTTTCTCAATACAGTTTTCTTTTCAGGTAGCTTAAGTCTTTTGAACTTTCTACAGAAGAAGATTTTGTTGTTGTGCCCACTATCACCACATACACCACATACCTCATCAAGCTCTTCTTTCTTTGTGGTTTTTGTTGAGGCAATCTTTCTGTCATACTTCTTGTCCAAACGATCTGATTTTTCCACCTTCTCCACAGTTCTGAGCTGTTCGAGTCTCTCTAGTATTTCTTCTTGACTTTTCAGGAACTTCAAGAGCATGACAAAGTGGTTGTCTGATGTGACATTGTTTCTGGGTTCAACCATAAACATCACCCAGTCTCTTTTAATGAAGTCAGGCAACTTGCTTTCAATGGATCTAATTACCAGTGGGTTATTTATGGCTCCAGAGTTTCCTAACTCTGTGAGATCTGCTAGAGCCTTCTCCACTGACTGTATGAGATCAATGACTTTTCTTGGTTGGGTCCCTTTCACATGCGGCATCTTCTCCAGCTCTTCCAGGATTTCCACTATGATGGTTGACTTGTTGCCATACCTGTTCTCCAGGACTCTGAACATGTCATCGGCAGTGGTGTAGGGTTGAAAGTCTGAGGTCTTTTTGAGATTTTGTCATCCACACTCTCCAGGAGTTGAATTTTCTTAACTTCAGTCGATCCGGATGGCTCTCCCTGCTTTTTTGTAGCCTTTCCCAGTCTTTCCTCCATCTGTGATATTCTCTCTTGATTCCATTGAAGATAGGTAGAGAGATTGGCTTGATTCTCACTATTGGTGTGGATGTTGCCGGTTGGGGTAGTAGTTTCCCTCCTGTGCCTTGCTCATTGATCGTCCAGTGCAGTGGCAAATTCAGGTCTCCTTAACTCAAGCCTGTAGTAGAATGCTCTTATGTCCTGACTCTTCCATCTAATTCGTCCTTTAATCCTACAGGGATCCATCGCTCCCATGTTGACATTGCTGAGATGGCCTCTTTATTCTCTTGTCCAAGAGAGCGAGGTGCACTTCATAGCTCTCTAAATTGGCACTTTCCACAGGTACATCAGCCGCTTTATCATTGGCTTTTTCTGCTTCCAGGATTGCCACAAGAAGTTCACTCCTTCCATACCTCGACCACAGGTTTGTTTGAACAACGTCTCTTATCTCCGCCAACTTCGTTTCACCTTCATTTACAGATCTATCAATGTCAGCCTCTTGCTGTTTATTAAGACCTGGTTCCTTATCCTCAGTCATGTCAGCCTCCAGTCCAATCCTGTAGTCATCGTTGGCATCGAGCATCTTTCTGAAACAATCTGAAAGCTTAGCGAATTCCTCCTTTAACTCCACTTGAAGCATGCTGCTTGCTCCTCTTGAAATAAAGTTGGCTTGTCTGGTGAAGCTTATTATTATTAAAACATTTGATCAAGGGAGGCCAAATGATCGCTGGCTTCCCTTGCAGTCAATGCTACAGGCAAAATCCTATTTGATCAAGCTCGTGCCAAATTAACGAAGATAACCACATCAGCAAAGCTACCACCTCGTCCTCGACTGATGAAACACCATCACTGGTGGAAGCTAGTAGGCCTATTTGTATGCAGCAGTTAACACTAGCAGCCTCTCAGTCCTGACAGAGACATCACTTCCCGGCCCAGGAAATGACAGCGGCCTTGCTCCTCCTCTTTTTCCTCCCCTCGAAAATATTGACAGTTCTCCACAGATATTTAAATGGATGTATAAGTGTGAAGCATCCGGTTGGCATTTTCACCCACTACCAAATATGGTGATGAGAGGAAGCCCAGTGGCCAACAATAGGAGAAGATGGAGCCAGATGGATTTTGGCTGATATTATGAAAATGTAATAATCGATTAAACATTTGATCTCAATACAGTTATCTGTTCCCAAAGCTAATAATAAAAGCCATTTAGCAGACGCTTTTATCCAAAGTGACTTACAGTCATGCGTGCATAAATTTTTTTGTATATGGGTGGTCCCGGGGATCGAACCCACTACCTTGGCTTACAAGTGCCGTGCTCTACCAGCTGAGCTACAGAGGACCACAGCTAGAATATGTTTACGAACAGATTGGACTAAATTTAGTAGATTTAACCCTTTGCCAAAGTAAAAACGCACACTTCACAGACTAGGCGTTCCCCTAACGGAAATATGCAAATACATGCTAGAACGCGCCAATAGGATCTCGCTAGCTCCTGCTTGGCTCTTCCCCCTCCTTGCTTGTTCTGCTCACTATGACTCATTTGTTCCCATTGGAAACGACAGGCTGTGGTCGACCTTGGGATAGTTATAAAAACCTTTGGTTCATCTAGCGAGAGTGCCAGTCCTCCTTCTACGCCTTCTCCTGACGAATGCCAGAAACCCAGGGTCGCTCATGAAAGCAACCCCCCTTCTGAGAACACTGATAAGCCTACGAGTGATGAGACAGGTAGCCCTGACAGCGTGGAGTCCGAGTTTCAATGTGTAATATAAATAGGCTACCAGCTAATACTGTATACAGCTATAGATAGACTAGTAGGCTAGACTGCGTTGTCTGCATAATTAAACAATCCCTAGTAAGCTATTGTTTTGACAGCGGAATGATTGTATTATTTGGCATTAATAGACTGGTTTTATACAGCAGAAACTTTCTATCCAAGCTGCGAGAGAGCGCGAGCGAGTAACGCCTTGATCACACCGACAGCATCAATGCACAAAATAGTAAGCAGCATCATCTGGATATGTGTGCAACAAAAGTTCAACATTCACCTTCTGCTACCATTTCTGTCAAGCCGTCTCACGCGATACAGTTTGACGCATACGTTCGATAAATCCAACTTATACGCACACAGAACGCACTGCAACTGCCTCTGCAACGCAATGCTGCAAGGCAAACAAATGTACATCTGGTGTAACCAAAATGCAATGACGTTGTCGGTGTGATCGAGAAGAAAGAGACAATTTATGCTTGATCCGAAAATGTGGTCGGAGGTGCCATATGGAGGGTGTGAAGCAGTTGGCATGCAGAGGCTAAATCTAGCTCCGTACAACATTGCCGTGCACCTCTCAAATGTTGTAACAATGCGGAGGGCTCCATATAGCTCCGCATTGACAACATTTGTTGACGGTAGGTGGGGGCGGGAGGTCCTGTATAAACACAGACTCACTTCCTTGACAACTTCCCTCTCAACAGCTCTGCTCCACAAAGAGCAAGAAGTATGAATGCCCTCACTTCTGCAGAGGCCGTATCACAGTAAATGCTGTAGGGCCACTGCAGATGAGGTATTGACCATGCATAGCCTTTGAGGTAGGCTATCAGCCTACAGGACAGTTGTATATTTACAGTTGTACATTTGAAAGCTAATAGGAAGACTGTGTTACACATTGCAAAAAGATCTAACACTGTCACTCCCCATAGCTTACAAAGCTTAAAACAGACTCAAATATCAAATGTTGTTTAAAACAAATGTCCACTTGAGAAACCCAACCTACACCATTAGTCGCTACATATGAATCCCACAGCCTCTACTCTCTAACTTTACTGATACAGTTATCAAGGTGGCAGTGCACTAGAAAGTCAAAGAAGATGATAAAGTAGTAACCCTCTATCAGGATTAGACCCATCCGTTTTATACATTTTGGATAATGTTTTACAGCTTTGTCATTCTTTTATTTTTATTTTTTTATCATCTTATTTAATTATTTCATATATTTTACATGTGATAAAGCCACACAGAGGTCCAGAGATTATTACAGACACCTGTGATAATCTGAAGTAGATTACATAAAATCCTTGAAAGATACCTATATGCTGGTAGTTTACTAGTAAACTTTGAAAGTTTCCAGTAATATACCCTACCTTTGCAACCCTAAATCTGATTGATATGTTCAGATATGGTCATACTTCTACTGACTGTAGTGACTGTTAGTTACTGATGTCCGTAAGAAGTAGGCTAATCATGCTGTCTCTTTCTGGAAGACAAACAATAATAATACACTGACAGATAAATACTATTTCTTGAGAAATATGTGGTTATACCATATACAATGCACATGTTTTACAGTACTTACCACATATGGAACAATTGTAATGGAACCTACAAAGGGTTATGTATTTCAAACTGTTACTTCTACAGTGGGATATATAAAGTACCAAATGGTTGCAGTCACAGTCAATAAAACCCCTGGTAGGATGGGTGATAGATAGAATGTTCAATAAAATATACAAACTGAGTATTTTGTCATATAAACTATATTGAACATATAATTTGCCAAATTGGTATACTATTTGGAATGTGGAATTTTCATAAACCAATCTGTAAACAGTCAAGTTTAGCTAAATATTTGTTTATACATGTTGCTGATGATTTCAATTGATAGTGTATGTACCAGGTCACTTCTCCTCTGCAACGTAAGGGTGTGACTGTAATGACAAAATGGCTTTGTTACAAAAGTATGCTTAAATATGTCAAAAGTATTTGAGAAAGCACACCAAACAGACCTATTGGCCGGATTTTGAGTGGTACAATGTGTGGTTACCATCGTTAGACTAAATAGGTAAGGTACTGTACGTCATCATTGCATTTCTCTGAAACCATCTCTCCACACCACAGAAGTCTCAGCCAACATCATGGCAGCATTAGGACTCCTATGGCTTGTGGCCTGTGAGTATTTTCTACTTTTCAAGTAATCTTTTTAATTATTTTCATATTTAGGTTAATTTCCTGAACAAAATACTTTCCCTAAGTGTGTTAATTTTTTCCATGAAGCCACAGCATCCATCCTTGTCAAATGTGAAGACGCAAATTCTGAACACAAAAGTAAAGTATTTCTGTATATATTATTTGGTGATTAGTGATTCGTGTTTCGTCAATCAGTGTATAAAATACAGTATATACTTTTAAAACGCAAATTATCTTCTTAATAATAAACTCACTTACACTTACGGGAAATTCTAACTTTCAAAAAATGTTTTAAGGGTTCACACCTTATTGGTATTTTTTTTATGCAGAGATCTACCCAGCAAAGATCTTTGGACCGTCTAATGTGGCTGAAGGGGTAAAAGTCAATTTTAAATGTAGCACTACTGGCATCAGAGGACACCAGGACAATGTAAATGTTTACCTTTGCAAGAATGGAGTTGGGATAAGAATTGCAGCGCTGGACAACAGTGAAGATGAAACCATTTTCACCATGAAGGATGTTACAAAAAGAAGACTCAGGCAACTACAGCTGTGTTTACAGCAGAGATAAACTTCTACCCAGTCAATTGAAGTCAACAGGGGAGAATTTAGTAGTCTTTAAGGTCGATGGAGAATGGAAAGGTAAGATTCTGTCAATATTTGTGTATAATGTATGTTTGTAATTCTAAGATTGCTATCCATACTGTATATTTGTCCATTTGTTGCAGTGCAGTTTGAATATTTGTCATTCAGACACATTTTCAGCCAATATATTGCTTTGTAAAGAAAGCCTACGTACTCAAGACTCAGCATCAAGTAAAACACCAGCTTCTACTTTACACCAGAGTCTAATATATCAATGGTCTTCAGAGAGGGACTAAAGAATGTGGGAGCAGCCTTGGTCCTCCTGTTTCTGATGCTGTCTGTACTGCTGTTACTGTGGAGGTACTGGGGGATCCTGAAACAAAGTAAGTGAAGTTGACAGTCTCTGTTTGGTTTAGGCCAGGAATCAATTCTTAACACTGTAACTGGACAGCCGAAAATGCAGCTTTTAAAGGCATTTTCCCCTGCTGTTCAGCGGAGATCGCATTCACAAAAACGCTGCAGATGACGGCTCAATCAGAAATTCCCCTTTTAATGTCAAGCAAGCAATGTGGAATTTGGAATTTTGATAAACCAATCTGTAAACAGTCAAGTTAAGCAATATATTTGTTTATATATTGTAACTGTAGATTAGTCCACTAGCCGTTTGCATTCACAAAAATGCTGCAGATGAGGGCTCAATCGGAAATTCCCTTTAAATGTCAAGCTGAGCTATAACGCCGGATCTAATGCAGATATTATTGAATCCCAGCCTTACAATCCCCCATGTCTAGCTATGTGACATGGTGGGGGGAAAAGTGAACAGATGCTTGACGTTAAACTAAGTGTCTATGTATAGTAACACAATGGTTTAAGTCATTCCTTACTGTTGCTTTCTGTTACAGTGATAAGCAGTGACCATCGACCGAGGTACAGAAAGCCTACCATATAAAAACAAAATACTACTTGATTTATCAATGTCCACATTGTTGAGACAGGGTTAAAATATTTGTACTCTTCCCTTAGTGAGAATCAGGATACGGATCAAACCTACAGTCTAATCTCATTTGTTCCAGGTACAGTATATCAGTTCATATTTTAACATAGCATATTTTGCATCACATATAGTTCATTTTCTTTTAATGAAGTTCTTGAAGTACTAAGTTATACTGTATGTTTTCTGTCTTTGATTTTCTTATGCTGGATGTTCTAGTCGCAGCTGGTGTAATGTAAGTTTCTCTTCAATTGAAACTTTTTTTTTTTAATGGAAAATTGTGCAATTTCACCACAATATTGAGATTATACAGTTTTCATAAAAGTGTCATAGGCCTGGGTTAGTTTCCCTATTTTGGTCCAGAAAATATCTGATATGCAGTATCTTTGATGAAACAATGAAGTTACCATATAGGTTTAGTACTTTTCATACAATACCCTTTCACAGTCTAACATGATTTCCCTTTTCCATGGCTTCTATAAGTTATTTACAATTGTGTCAATGTCTTGTCTGTTCAGTAGTGAGGTCCCCCTTGATGGTGATGAAGGAGCCTATTCCATGATAGGTGACTGGAGAAGTACAGTTTGTCTAATCATTACATTATTAATAATAACCTAGCAGAGAAAGCCCTTGGTTTATGATATACTGTATCTGACTATTAAAAAACATTATTTCTAATTCAGGACTGAAATCATCAGGGCATCAAAGGTAAGACATTTTAGTAACTGTAACGCAGACGCTGGGAGATGAGAAGTAAGTACAGGGTGTAATAATAAATAAACATAGAACAAAACAAGACCTGCGTCTGGACATGAGAAACATAACATTAATGCTGACTGGGGAATGAACCTGAGGGACTGACAGATATAGGGGAGGTAATCAATGACGTGATGGAGTCTCATAATTAAGCGCAGGTGCGCTTAACGATGGTGGCAGGTGTGTGTAATGATGAGTGAACTGGTGACCTCGAGCACCGGAGAGGGAGAGCGGGAGTAGACTTGACAAGTAACTACTACATTATTTCTAAATCCTATACCAGACACAAGATATGACACAAATAATAATAATAATATTTAATTTGTAAAGTGCATTTCCCACACTCAATATGCATAAATGATAAATGATATATAACAAATGATAAATGATATATGCCTGTAATATTTTCCTTAAACAGAAGGAGTCCTGAGCCCTTGGGTTCAGAAGGTGTGTCAGGTATGTATGCAATGTCATAGTTGTTCCTCTCTTTTCAGGAGTCCCTTAGCCTTTACAATACATAGAACTGATCTCTGTTTTATTCCCAGCAGGCATGGGATCGGATGTTCATCAGTAAGTCTGAATCCTGCTCTTACTCTTCCTTCAGTATCAAGGAAATGTATGAGGCTTATTGTTGATATTTCTCTAATTATATATTTAAATGTATGAGTTTGAAGTACAATTTCTGTTTCTGTAGCTCTCCAACTGATCGTCCAGGAGATGAGGCACTGTACAGTGTAATAACTAGAGGTGGGTACTAAAAAATAAACAAGTAAAATAATATACGTACATGTACTGTCTGATGGGTTACAAAGGTAGGTTCACATGATGCCTATTTTTATCTGTTGTCTGTTATACTGACGTAGAGTAAGAGGCAGCCCTGAACATCACACGTAACCACATGCTACACAGGTTGATGAATTTTTAGCCACATGCACACAGAGACCAACAGGCCTGCAGACAGAGGAAGGCAACGTGAGCAACGACTCATAACATAACACAAGTCCCACACAACTCAAACCACAGTGTGTCGAGGTATATTTATATAAAGATACACTTAACTGTAATGATTTGGTTTTTGCACAGACACTTCATTCTCAGAACACTCAGTTAACTTTCTCTACATACAGTATCCAACATGTTTGACTAAATCTACCAACCTCTCCCCCTCAGTGGAAAGACCAGAACAGCAGGGTGAAACTGACATCTATGCCAAAGTGACCAAAAACAAAGAAGGAAAAAGAAAAACAGGACCCTGTCTACAGTCTGCTGAAAAAATAAACAGAGAGGACACCATGATACTGTATACTTTGTCATTACAAATACAGTAGTGCTATACAGTAGTATATGACATTTGAAATGACACGACAGAACATGTGGTTTATCTGCCCCTTTGGTAGGAGAGGGGATATTAATACTGTACAGCTAGGTGCATGTTTATTGTGTCGATTCGTTTTTTAGGACGAGGATCGCATAGGAGTGACACAATCTGACGTAAGACAATGCTCTGATACAGCATCAAGTAAAACACCAGAGTCTAATATATCAATGGTCTTCACAGAGGGGCCAGAGAGTGGAGAAGAAGTTGGGGAAGCATATGGAGTTGAACATGTGAGACTGGTCAATGTAATCCGATTGATAAGTTCAGCTGTTGTGGTCATACTTCTTCTAACTCTATTGACTGTTAGTTACTGCTGTCCAAAAAGGTAGGCTAATCATAATGTCGCTTTCTGGAGGAGACAAACATTAATGAACTGACAGATAAATACTTTTTCTTGAGAAATATGTGGTTATACCATATAAAATACATGTTTTACTGTACTTACCACATATGGAACAATTGTAATTGAACCTACAAAGGGTTATGCATTTCAAACTGTTACTTCTACAGTGGGACACATAAAGTACCAAATGGTTGCACACACAGTCAGCTGAATCTCTGACTGGTAGGATGGGTGATCCGTAAAGTGTTCAATAAACTATACAAACGGAGAATTTTATCATATCAACTGTATTGAACTTGTAATTTGCTAAATTGGTTTACTGTTTGGAATGTGGAATATGGCATTTTCATAAATCAACCTATTAACAGTGAAGTTTATCAACATGTAATTATTGTTCTTTGGCGTAAAATTAACAGTTTAGTAACATAAGATATTTGTTTATATGTTGAAACTGTAGATTAGACCACTAGCAGTTCTGCAAGGAAAACCTGTTCATATTACTGTAAAAGTGATAGTAAATAAATAAACAAATTTGATATAAAATTCTACATGTTTATGATGATTTCATTTGACGTCTATATGGGCCTGTATGTACCAGACTGTCTTCCTTAATGGCACTCCTCTTCAACATAAGGGTGTGACCACTGGCGTAGGGGAAACCTCCGCAGCCCCCATAAGGCGGGCGGCCCACAAGCTTTGGGGGCCCATGCGCCCGTCATCTCACACCTATGTCTAAATTGTATTACTTTTTAAAATAAATAATTTTGACAGTAACCCTCCTTTTTAATTTCCACATGTAGCAAGTGAAGTATTTGTGTTTGTCCAGTCTACATGGTAGTAGGTGAGTCAGACAGACAATATAGTTTTCATGCATCTAATTAGCCTATTTCTCAGGGGCATCCCGCCTCGGCCTCCTCACCTACTGGGTATCAAGTTTTAAAAAGTTACGTGAATCAGGTCATATTCGGATGGAGATTGATAAACAAAATACCAAGTGTTAGTGGCGGTGCGTGGGTAAAATCACCAGGAAGGCAAGCCCCCCCCAAAAAAAAAGTCATATTACAACCTATGTTGTGATAATTGCGTTGTTTGCTCTACAACCTGTTAGTTCATATGCCTTGACAACGTGATATAGGCCTAAGGCCGAGACAATAAGAAGACACAGTGGCAGAATAAATTCAACCACACATTTGTTTCGTTACAAAACCGGAGAGCAACATCTGTCCGGTGAAGTCCATAAAAGCATATTGCATGTAACAAACAGTTACATGACCTACAGCATGGTCAAGCAAGGTAATGTTTCCGGCATTTTCGTACTACTAAACAACTATTGATTTAGAACCACTGAAAGTTACCGTAAGTCGCAAGAAAACAAGAGCTGCCTCCACTATTCCAGCACCATTTCAACATGATCTAATCACCTATGCTTAGTCTAATACAGTGACAACTAAAAGATACCAAAAACTATTTAGTCCAATCAACGTAAGCTAAATATGATGTGGCTGTCCATGGTACTGATTTATGTGTGTGTGTGTAGGCAAGTAGAAAAAACATGTTGACTCACCCTACTTGTATAGAAACGGCAATGCCATCCTCCTCTTTCATGTTGCCTAAACGGTCCATGACTCTGTCATACAGTACACGCTTTTAGTGTTTGTTGTCCTATGCTACCTGGCTAAAATGATTGCTCGCTAGCCTAACTTCCTTTCATGGGCAAAGATGCACCAGGCCAGCTAGTTAACATTAGCATACTACATCTAGCTACATGTTGAACTTCCATCCTCTCAGGCCAGGGGGCACAATGTATGAATACGCTGTTATAATCATTGGCCAGCACGGAGAATTAAGTAAAACCACATGTCCAAATCCCTATCTCCATCCATGGTTAATTTAGAAAAGGGATGATTTTAGCTAGCTAGCCACCAGAGGACAACGACACAATGAGATGCAACAATTCAAGTTTGTTTCTGTCAATGACGTTTGGCTTCTGATGTGATGTGATTGGTCTGAAGCCAAATCCAAACTGGCTTCCCTTGACACTTTTATTTTGATGCATCAGGACCATTCACAGCTGAGCTCATTCAGTTTAGCTCAATGCTGATTGGTTATTATTATTATTAAAACATTTTATCAAGGGAGGCCAAATGCTCGCTGGCTTCCCTTGCAGTCAATGCTACAGGCAAAATCCTATTTGATCAAGCTCATGCCAAATTAACGAAGATAACCACATCAGCAAAGCTACCACCTGGTCCTCGACTGATGAAACACCATCACTGGTGGAAGCTAGTAGGCCTATTTGTATGCAGCAGTTAACACTAGCAGCCTCTCAGTCCTGACAGAAACATCACTTCCCGGCCCAAGAAATGACAGCGGCCTTGCTCCTCCTCTTTTTCCTCCCCTCGAAAATATTGACAGTTCTCCACAGATACTTAAATGGATGTATAAGTGTGAAGCATCCAGTTGGCATTTTCACCCACGACAAAATATGGTGATGAGAGGAAGCCCTGTGGCCGACAATAGGAGAAGATGGATTTTGGCGGATATTATGCAAATGTAATAATCGATTAAACATTTGATCTCAATACAGTTATCTGTTCCCAAAGCTAATAATAAAAATCCATTTAGCAGACGCTTTTATCCAAAGCGACTTACAGTCATGTGTGCATACATTTTTTTTTGTGTATGGGTGGTCCCGGGGATCGAACCCACTACCTTGGCGTTCCAAGCGCCGTGCTCTACCAGCTGAGCTACAGAGGACCACAGCTAGAATATGTTACGAACAGATTGGACTAAATTTAGTAGATTTAACCCTTTGCCAAAGTAAAAAACAAACACTTCACAGACTAGGCGTTCCCTAACGGAAATATGCAAATACATGCTAGAACGCACCAATAGGATCTCGCTAGCTCCTGCTTGGCTCTTCCCCCCTCCTTGCTTGTTCGGCTCACTATGACTCATTTGTTCCCATTGGAAACGACAGGCTGTGGTCGACCTTGGGATAGTTATAAAAACCTTTGGTTCATCTAGCGAGAGTGCCAGTCCTCCTTCTACGCCTTCTCCTGACGAATGCCAGAAACCCAGGGTCGCTCATGAAAGTATAGTATCTGAAGATTATGCCTTTGTTAAATGTTTTTCATGAAGAAATGGAATGTTGTTTATGGTAGTATCAAGAGGGAATGTTTTAGGTGTAATACCACATATCACAGACAGGAGGTGGGTTGTAGACAGGGGAGACTGGTGATTGGCCAGAAGAGGGGGCATCAGTGTTTATAAATAGGGGTTAAAGCGATGAGGACGTTAGAACGGCCATAGCAATTGGAGGAGCCGTTCTCCGGACAACGCGTGTCTGTAAGTTATGCTGTAACCTCGTGGTATGAATAAAAGCCTCTAACACGATGCAGCATAACGGACTCTTTGTTGATGGCAATAATTGCCACCATTCATCATATACGACATAATGGCGCCCAACGTGGGGGCTTGGGTTTGCGTCTCTTCCTTGTTTCAGTCAATCGCTGGGCTAACTCTCTCTGAGGCATGGAAAGGGTGAGTGTTCTTGCCGCTTCGGAGTTTGTTAGATTGGATATGACTTGTGTACACTGAAGCGATGCTCCATTATAACCTGGCCTCAGGTGGCGTTGTTGCTGGTCGACTAGAGTCTGCTAAAATTTATTTCATTGGTAACGGGTGACAATGGCAAATTTAGAGCAAAAGGAACGGTAGAACTTTATATTTCATTGGTAACGGGTGACAATGGATTGGCAATTAATGTTGGGATACGTATGCATTTTTAGGGCACCGTTAATCTGGAAAGACCTCAAAATGGGGCGACTCGCAGGAGTGGGCCAGAAATCCAGGGCTTAGTTAGACTGAGTCAGGTTGATTCCTTAAGCGGGAATTATGAAGTGAATGGTTGTAGCTATGTTATACTCCTCCTCTGGTCGACGGAAATTGGTTGGGGGTAACCTCTTGATATGAGATTCATCTTTCAAGGCAACAAAAAGTTAGACGGGGGAGAATTGGACGATTATTTATTTGGCAACGGTGCAGGATATTGATTTGTGTAGTAGGCTGCAGTTGGCTAGAGGCTGAAGCTAAGGCTGGATTGTTTTGGGCCACGTGGTACATCGTTGCTCAGGCTAATTTTTGTAAGGCTAAAGTGTGAGTGTACCTTAGGCTAAGCTAAATGCTAATGCTACATGCTAATTGTGTTGCGTGCTACATGCTAACGTATCCTTAGAGATTCCGTTGCGACGGGTGAAAGTCTCTTAAACTTGTTTATGTGTTTGTAAGTCAGGTTATATGTTTTGTGAGCGCTGGTAAATGTTGTTTGACTATAAGGGGGAAATGGGGAATTACAGCTGGACTGTTATTATGTTTGGGGAGAGAGAGTAGAGAATCTTCCTTCCACGGTGAAATTGTATTGAGGAATGATATTTGCGCATGCGTTTAATTTTGCGACACTACAGTACCAAACGTGGGAGTTGGAGTTTATGGCACGAGATTAGGGAACGTTTTGTTTTACGGCACCATGAGGGGATGCTGAGACTCAAGTATGAGGTTAAAATGATATTTGCGCATGCGTGATTTTACGCGGCTAAAAACTCCAACATGTGGTTATGTGCTAAGCCTACAAAGCACGGCATTATGGGTAAGGGTCATAGGTCCCATGTGGGGTCGGCAAGGGATAATAGTCACAGAATAAGAGATTTTGGGGAAAAATCTCTTAGGTGTTAAACGGCTGTTGTTCGAACGGGAAACTATTTGGCGAGATGTAGTAAAGTTATAAATCAAATATATGTTGACGGAGTATAATTAATTAAATTAAAAGACGATTAAAGTTAAATGAAATGTTTTGGAGCGATTTATGTAATAAATCATATTTGCGCATGCGTGGGATTCTGCAAAACAACACATTGGTTGAACTGCAGGGGGAGACAGAGGAACACAGACGATGGAACAAATAGACAGACAGGAGAAATTTTAACACGATGATTCTAGTTTAAACGGCGGTGGGTTAAGATGAAACTTGTTTGGGTACCTATTGAATTTATAAATTAAATATATGGTAACGGATTATAATAGAGTGAATTAAATAATTAAATAATGAATAAAAATAAATGTTTTTGGGCGATCTATAATTAGTCCTGAGTTAAAGTCTTAGAGCGAATGTAGAACGAATGAATATTGAATGGTTGGAAACACTCAGTGATGGCATTAACTATTAAAAGCTGTTTCTGTGTCTTTGTCCCTTGTCATGAGAGACAGGAGAGAGGGGGAGCGAGGAGATACAGGAAGTGATCACGTGACGCAGCAGAGGATCGGATCAGGCTAGTACACAAAATCATCCTAACAAGATATGTGATGTTATGACAATTTTACATAGACTTGGCAAATACTATTTCATTAAAAGTTGTATTTTGGTGGCTCTGTGTATCACTGGGGTTTGATTACAGATGTGTTGGGAATCAAGGAGGGATTGAGGATTGTTCTGTAAATTTAAGATAATTAGAGCTAATAGAGCAAGGGGTTATGGGAATTGGAGTATTGAAGGGTTGTAAGGTTAGAAGGCTTTGTTTATGGGTATTTTAGTCTGAAGATGACTAACTTGCATTTACTTGCAGTTGATGGGTTGTGGTAAGATAGCTAACACTAATTGAAATTGGTGATATATGAATAGAGAATTGGTTTTGAATTATTCATAATTTTTAATTGAGTTTTTAATTGGTTTTTATTTTTAATTAAAGGGTTTTTGAATAAGGCATTTAATTGAATTTTTTAATATTCATATTTTATTTAATTTGATTTTTTTGGGGGAGGAGGAAAAAAAAAAAAAAAAATTTTTTTTTTTTTGGGGTTGTTAGGGTTATATTAATAATTTAAGGGGGGAAGCCAGAGGCTATACAGTCTAGAATAACATAGTTCACAATAAAGGAATATAAAGGGCTTGATATAGGGGAAAATTGACTAAAATAGTAATTATTTAACTAAGGTAGTGTTAGGAGAGACTAATGGCAGATGTTAGTACACCTTTCTCACATACGGATTCAGCACAAAGACACCCACCTTACGAGAAGGAAGCTTTCAGTGATCATCTAGCATGGTGATTATGGCATCAGAGATGAAGACGAATACGAGCAGAAAGCGTCGATGAAGATGAATTCAAAACTCCAGAAGGAAGAAAATGAGAGGTCTGGAACGTGAAGGAGAAGAGGATGATGAAGATGAGAGGTCATGGGTGGAGGTGACTCTGTGATCAGAGGGAAGTGGCAAGAGAGGAAAGAAGAAATGGATACTAGAGATTTGATCTCTGATGAAAGTTGAAGGTACAAGAGCAAAGAAGAAATGGAGAAGTGGAAGAAGTAACACGACTGGATGAAGACCTCAAGAATTGAAGGAGAAGAATAATACAGTGAGGCCAAAGGAAAGGCCACTGGTAAGAAGATGATATTTCAAGAACAGAACTTAGAAGATAACCTTTTGAAGAATACTGATAGGTCCACAACGAGAAGAACCGGACGAAGAAAACTCAATCAAATACAACTTATAACTGGTGGTGGAGAAGAAGAAAAGAAGTGTTGGTTATGAAGAATCAGAGTGAACCAAATCAACAATCACTGTTACAGCTTCAACTGGACAATGTCAAGTGCAATTGTACCAGCCAAGGGGGGGGTACCAGGTTATCCATATCCACTGTCAGTTTCTGGACAGACACAGAATTGGAGAAGAAGAAACAGAGGAAGATACAGGGGCAATTCAAGATCACCTGTTCTCCAGGTGAACACTAAATATTCTAGAGTGCCTAGAATATCCGGAAGGGGGGTATCAGCTGAGAGCATCGATTAGAGAAGAAGAGAAAATAGCCAACAATTGAAGTAAAAACAACCGACCATTAGAAGTGATAGTGAATAGGGGAAAAACGTATCTGGGTTCAGCCTAAAGAGGTTATCCATATCCACTCTGTAAAATAAACTAATTAGGTTAGGATAGGGATTTGAGGTAGTAAAACGGTTTAATTACTCTTAGGGAATCAATTGAGCTCTGCTATAGAAGTCAAATAGGAATTACAATAGACATACTAATATTAGGACAATATATCAATGATATTGTGGGAAGAGATGCATGGTGTAAATTGAAGTGTTCAATCAGAGGCACACTAGACGACTGACTGTCTGGTAGAATATTTTGAGAAGTAGGGTTTTTGGGAATCATTTGCTTAAAAGATAATATCATAGGAAGGATGATAATGTATTAGATTGCCTGTTAGACAATCTGTCTGGGGAAAAAACTTAATAGGGGTGACTGTTATTTTGGGTTACATTCTTACACTAAGAGATTTGAGGTTAGGCTAAAAGGTGTTTAGTCGTTTTGCCAAGTCTGTGTAAAGGAGTCAGGAGCAGGTGGGGAATTCCCAATCACGTATTCTAAAAATTGGTGGGGAAGGGATTTTGTCAATAAATCAGTGGAAAAGGGTTTTTAAAGGTTAGGAGAAGATTAGATTAAAATAAGTTAGGAGTAGAGTAGGTTTGAAGGAACTCAGACAGTAAGCTAAGTTTAAAGTTAGTAGTAAGAGAGAGAGAGAATAGTAATGAATGACACTTTAGAATAGGAAGATCAAGGTAATTGGGGGTACCTTTTGTTATAATCAAAAGGTTTAAAGTTTAGAGGTAGAACTGAAAGGGGGAAAAAGTGACACTAGTGGTGATTGATGGAAGTACAAGTAAAGAGTTCAGAGCTTTGGGAAAACTAGGTTGATTATAGGGGTCCAGCACCAATTATAGGGGGAAAATACTGTTATTAGGGTTAGGAGAATAATAATTATAATATGCCATTTAGGATGATGACGTTTCTTTCACAGAGAGAGAGAGATAATTAGGGAGAATAAGTATTGTTAGCAGGATCAGAAGTAGAAGCGGTTGCACTTAGTCAAACAAGGGATTATTTTGCGTAAGGTTACAGATAAAGATCAGGGAGAATGTGTACTTATCTAGTGAAAGCATAGAAATTTGTTCCGGTTAAGAATTATTGGTTAAAGGGCTATGTAATTCGTAAAGTGATGCTTATAATGGAAGATTTGAAGTCTGTGGAACGTTCCACAGTCACAGAGGGAGTTAAGGATAAGTTTATTACAGTAGTCACTCCAACAGGGAATAATCGAATAGGATGTTGGTAGTTTCCCACTAGAGGGGAATTAAGGGTTTTAATTCATCAACTAAATCAACAACGTTAATGGTAACTTTGGGAAGGGATTAATGATACGATGGTAATAGCAAATGTAGGAAGGATGACAACAACTGTTCTGAAAGTAGAGGTAGCAAGAGGGACTCAGGAGGTTATGGTACGAATAGGATTAAAATAGGAGAGCAGATAGAAACAATATAGATTAATCTGAAATGGAGAATATAGATTCATCATGGAAGCTGCAGGATGGGGTCTTTTGATTTTGATGACAGAGGGGGGGGGTATCTGATCAGTACTGCTCGTTCCTCTGTTGTGGAAATTAGAGATAGATTAACTCATTCTGTAAGAATCAGTGAGGAATCTTGAGGGTTGATGTCTGTTGGGGATGCCAGCCCAAGACGTGTTAGACGGTCGCGCAGCCTCTGGCGGGTATGGGTCAGTGTTATGCTTTGTCATGGCTGTGGTATCGGCAACAGTCATTGACCGATAAAATAATGTCGTTGTCAGAACAGTGGTTTAAGCATAGGGTTTAAGTGTTCTTGGGTAAATGGATTACCCTATGGGAATTGTTTGATGGAAAGTAAAGTCAGGTAACAGTGGAAACCTGAAGTATTCAGGTGAACCAGTGAAGATAAAAGTTGTTGTTGTTCTAATAAAACATATGAGGTAAGGGGTATGTTTATGGGAATATCAGAGTGTGATGAGTATAGGATAACCTTGGATAAGTATGACCTTAAGGGTAGTAATGACAAATAATAGGTTACTTTTTATATATCAGGTAGTAAGAAGAGCAGGACTTTGATGGTTAAAAGATTAGCTTTTGACTGACAATGTGACTATGGGAATTTTAGAGATATTTGGTGGGTTTGTGATGATAGAGTATATTCTTACCCTATGGGGATAGGATGTTGTTACAGGTCAACGTTTAAGCTTCCATATGAGGTTTTTACCATTAAAAGAGGAGTGGTACCAACACAGAAATCTGAAGCTAGGGTTGAAAATGGGGTGAAAAGAGACATGGCTACATGTCATAGTCTTCAAACCTATCATTGAAGGTAAGTCTAAGAGAGAAGGGGGGACTTCATTCATGGTATGGTGTAACATTTGGGAAGATAATATTGATAAATATTAGTTATACTTTGAGTCCAGATAGTTCAGATAAGATCACTGGGGTTATAGATGCATTATAAGGGATGTGTTTGGGAGATCTGAGAAGATTTGGTTGCAAGATCAATTAGGCCAGTAGGGGCAGTGATGGGTCAGATTTTAGTTTCAGCTTTTGATAACACTGTGATGTTTGTAATTTGTTACTGATCTTTGAGAAAGTTATGATATTGAGATAGGTTGGAGAGTGATTCCTGGAGACAACACTCCGATGCCGGTGTTGACTGTTCCTGATCTGGATAAAGATGGATGGACTACTGATGGATAAATATCATTTTTTTATGAGTTGATTATTTTTCAAAAAAAATTTTTTTCAATAGTAGGGTGATGTTGGTATGATTTATGAATCAAGGGGGGGATAGGTTAATGTGATTCATACATCATTTATAGGTCATTTTTATATTCTTAAATTGATGTTGAGGTTTAATTTGAAAATGTTGTTTTGCAAAAGATACTGTTTGGTCGTTTATTTTCTTGTCATTCCAGAAGCATTTGGGAGAACATGTGGAGATTGGAATACTCAAACAAAGACAATATGAAGGGACAATATGACTGGAGGAGATGAAACAAGGAGGGTGTGGCTGATTCCATCATCAACAAGTCCATTGGAAGAGGAGACTACGGAGGAGATGAAGTGTAGTGGACTACATTCCAGTGTCTGCAATGAAATATAGACATATTTGATGTGTAATACATAATGGTGTCATATTCTTAGGTATTGATTTTAGTAGAATGATGTTTGATGTTATTGAATGCAGATGAGGATCTTAGATGCTTTTGTTTATTTCGATGGGGTTAGGGAAAGGACGTTTAGGCAGGGAGAGATTCCTTTTCAAGTCCTATGGGTTGACCAGCTTGAGAGTGGATGTTTCTGGATAGGATTTTGTTTGCAGGGGAAACATGTGTATTTGGTGGCATCATAGTTTCAAATGTATTTACATGGTTTATGAGTTTATCTGGAGTACCGCGGTGGTTGCCTGGGGCAGAGGGACCGTGAGAGAATTTTACTGTCTTGATTGATGGATGGATGGATTTGGAACAAAGGTTGCCGGACAGGTTTTTCGCTCTCACACTCCATAAAGATTTATTCATAATTCATAGTAATGTGTTCACACTTCATCAACAGTTATTCATATTTCATAAGAAAGGTATTTACACTCTAGAGGAGAATGTTTTGGTTTAAGGTTAAAGATACTCAATAAGATAAGTTGTTACTAGTCATAATCCTATTCTGTTTGGTTTCGAGGACGTTTAGTTGCGTCTCGAAAGGGGGAATATAGTATCTGAAGATTATGCCTTTGTTAAATGTTTTTCATGAAGAAATGGAATGTTGTTTATGGTAGTATCAAGAGGGAATGTTTTAGGTGTAATACCACATATCACAGACAGGAGGTGGGTTGTAGACAGGGGAGACTGGTGATTGGCCAGAAGAGGGGGCATCAGTGTTTATAAATAGGGGTTAAACGATGAGACGTTAGAACGGCCATAGCAATTGGAGGAGCCGTTCTCCGGACAACGCGTGTCTGTAAGTTATGCTGTAACCTCGTGGTATGAATAAAAGCCTCTAACACGATGCAGCATAACGGACTCTTTGTTGATGGCAATAATTGCCACCATTCATCATATACGACAAAAGCAACCCCCCTTCTGAGAACACTGATAAGCCTACGAGTGATGAGACAGGTAGCCCTGACAGCGTGGAGTCCGAGTTTCAATGTGTAATATAAATAGGCTACCAGCTAATACTGTATACAGCTATAGATAGACTAGTAGGCTAGACTGCGTTGTCTGCATAATTAAACAATCCCTAGTAAGCTATTGTTTTGACAGCGGAATGATTGTATTATTTGGCATTAATAGACTGGTTTTATACAGCAGAAACTTTCAATCCAAGCTGCGAGAGAGCGCGAGGCCGGTAACGCCTTGATCACACCGACAGCATCAATGCACAAAATAGTAAGCAGCATCATCTGGATATGTGTGCAACAAAAGTTCAACATTCACCTTCTGCTACCATTTCTGTCAAGCCGTCTACGCATACAGTTTGACGCATACGTTCGATAAATCCAACTTATGCGCCACACAGAACGCACTGCAACTGCCTCTGCAACGCAATGCTGCAAGGCAAACAAAAATACATCTGGTGTAACCAAAATGCAATGACGTTGTCGGTGTGATCGAGAAGAAAGAGACAATTTATGCTTGATCCGAAAATGTTGTCGGAGGTGCCATATGGAGGGTGTGAAGCAGTTGGCATGCAGAGGCTAAATCTAGCTCCGTACAACATCGCCGTGCACCTCTCAAATGTTGTAACAATGCGGAGGGCTCCATATAGCTCCGCATTGACAACATTTGTTGACGGTAGGTGGGGGCGGGAGGTCCTGTATAAACACAGACTCACTTCCTTGACAACTTCCCACTCAACAGCTCTGCTCCACAAAGAGCAAGAAGTATGAATGCCCTCACTTCTGCAGAGGCCGTATCACAGTTAATGCTGTAGGGCCACTGCAGATGAGGGATTGACCATGCATAGCCTTTGAGGTAGGCTATCAGCCTACAGGACAGTTGTATATTTACAGTTGTACATTTGAAAGCTAATAGGAAGACTGTGTTACACATTGCAAAAAGATCTAACACTGTCACTCCCCATAGCTTACAAAGCTTAAAACAGACTCAAATATCAAATGTTGTTTAAAACAAATGTCCACTTGAGATACCCAACCTACATCATTAGTCACTACATATGAATCCCACACCTCTACTCTCTAACTTTACTGATACAGTTATCAAGGTGGCAGTGTACTAGAAAGTCAAAGAAGATGATAAAGTAGTAACCCTCTATCAGGATTAGACCCATCCGTTTTATACATTTTGGATAATGTTTTACAGCTTTGTCATTCTTTTATTTTTATTTTTTTATCAGCTTATTTAATTATTTCATATATTTTACATGTGATAAAGCCACACAGAGGTCCATATATTATTACAGACACCTGTGATAATCTGAAGTAGATTACATAAAATCATTGAAAGATACCAATATGCTGGTAGTTAACTGGTAAACTTTGAAAGTTTCCAGTAATATACCCTACCTTTGCAACCCCTAAATCTGATTGATATGTTCAGATATGGTCATACTTCTACTGACTGTAGTGACTGTTAGTTACTGATGTCCGTAAGAAGTAGGCTAATCATGCTGTCTCTTTCTGGAAGACAAACAATAGTAATACACTGACAGATAAATACTATTTCTTGAGAAATATGTGGTTATACCATATACAATGCACATGTTTTACAGTACTTACCACATATGGAACAATTGTAATTGAACCTACAAAGGGTTATGTATTTCAAACTGTTACTTCTACAGTGGGATATATAAAGTACCAAATGGTTGCAGTCACAGTCAATAAAACCCCTGGTAGGATGGGTGATAGATAGAATGTTCAATAAAATATACAAACTGAGTATTTTGTCATATAAACTATATTGAACATATAATTTGCCAAATTGGTATACTATTTGGAATGTGGAATTTTCATAAACCAATCTGTAAACAGTCAAGTTTAGCTAAATATTTGTTTATACATGTTGCTGATGATTTCAATTGATAGTGTATGTACCAGGTCACTTCTCCTCTGCAACGTAAGGGTGTGACTGTAATGACAAAATGGCTTTGTTACGAAAGTATGCTTAAATATGTCAAAAGTATTTGAGAAAGCACACCAAACAGACCTATTGGCCGGATTTTGAGTGGTACAATGTGTGGTTACCATCGTTAGACTAAATAGGTAAGGTACTGTACGTCATCATTGCATTTCTCTGAAACCATCTCTCCACACCACAGAAGTCTCAGCCAACATCATGGCAGCATTAGGACTCCTATGGCTTGTGGCCTGTGAGTATTTTCTACTTTTCAAGTAATCTTTTTAATTATTTTCATATTTAGGTTAATTTCCTGAACAAAATACTTTCCCTAAGTGTGTTAATTTTTCCATGAAGCCACAGCATCCATCCTTGTCAAATGTGAAGACGCAAATTCTGAACACAAAAGTAAAGTATTTCTGTATATATTATTTGGTGATTAGTGATTCGTGTTTCGTCAATCAGTGTGTAAAATACAGTATATACTTTTAAAACGCAAATTATCTTCTTAATAATAAACTCACTTACACTTACGGGAAATTCTAACTTTCAAAAAATGTTTTAAGGGTTCACACCTTATTGGTATTTTTTTTATGCAGAGATCTACCCAGCAAAGATCTTTGGACCGTCTAATGTGGCTGAAGGGGTAAAAGTCAATTTTAAATGTAGCACTACTGGCATCAGAGGACACCAGGACAATGTAAATGTTTACCTTTGCAAGAATGGAGTTGGGATAAGAATTGCAGCGCTGGACAACAGTGAAGATGAAACCATTTTCACCATGAAGGATGTTACAAAAGAAGACTCAGGCAACTACAGCTGTGTTTACAGCAGAGATAAACTTCTACCCAGTCAATTGAAGTCAACAGGGGAGAATTTAGTAGTCTTTAAGGTCGATGGAGAATGGAAAGGTAAGATTCTGTCAATATTTGTGTATAATGTATGTTTGTAATTCTAAGATTGCTATCCATACTGTATATTTGTCCATTTGTTGCAGTGCTGTTTGAATATTTGTCATTCAGACACATTTTCAGCCAATATATTGCTTTGTAAAGAAAGCCTACGTACTCAAGACTCAGCATCAAGTAAAACACCAGCTTCTACTTTACACCAGAGTCTAATATATCAATGGTCTTCACAGAGGGACTAAAGAATGTGGGAGCAGCCTTGGTCCTCCTGTTTCTGATGCTGTCTGTACTGCTGTTACTGTGGAGGTACTGGGGGATCCTGAAACAAAGTAAGTGAAGTTGACAGTCTCTGTTTGGTTTAGGCCAGGAATCAATTCTTAACACTGTAACTGGACAGCCGAAAATGCAGCTTTTAAAAGCATTTTCCCCGCCGTTCATGGAGATCGCATTCACAAAACGCTGCAGATGACGGCTCAATCGGAAATTCCCTTTTAATGTCAAGCAAGCAATGTGGAATTTGGAATTTTGATAAACCAATCTGTAAACAGTCAAGTTAAGCAATATATTTGTTTATATATTGTAACTGTAGATTAGTCCACTAGCAGTTCGCATTCACAAAATGCTGCAGATGAGGGCTCAATCGGAAATTCCCTTTAAATGTCAAGCGAGCTATAACGCGGATCTAATGCAGATATTATTGAATCCCAGCCTTACAATCCCCATATCTAGCTATGTGACATGGTGGGGGAAAGTGAACAGATGCTTGACGTTAAACTAAGTGTCTATGGAGGGGGCGCTGTTGGAAGCCAAGGATGTAGCACGCGTCTCCCTATCGCTCCTGAGTTAGTGACCAAATTTATATATTTAACTTTGCAAAACTGCATACATTTCTGTTTGCCCAGGCGTCTGAAGAGACCCATAAACAACTCAGTTCAAGTTTAATAAATTTAAATTCGTAATGACATCAACCCGACCAAAAACAGAGTCTGCAAGAGCAGGCCGCAACAAGCCTGCAACTTCTCCCGACTCACCCCCGCCATCGAACGCTACCAATGCCGCCCCACGGAAACACTGACTGTGGAGATGCTACAATCCGTGATAGGCACCCTCAAAGCCGACATTTTCGGAAAAATTGACTGTCTCTCTACCAACCTCAGGTCAGAGATATCAACGATCAAAGACGAGCTTAAAAAATCTATCGAGAGTATACAGAATAAGCTCGACGCACATGGGGTGACTTTATCGGATTTGGAGCGAGGGCTACAGACCACGGCACTCGCATTAGCGAGCTAGAGGCTAGCGTCGGCTCATTGACAACTAGGGTGGCATTCCTCGATAATAGATGCGAAGATATGGAAAGTAGAATGCGGAGGAACAACATTCGTCTATTGGGAATACCGGAGGGAGTGGAGGGCCCAAGACCCACGGAGTACATGGCCCAGCTACTTCAGGAGCTGCTCGGGCTAGAGGAGAAGCCATTGCTAGACCGGGCTCACCGCACTCTGCGTAGCCCGACCCAGGGATGGAGAACCCCCACGACCATTTGTCATCAGGGTGCATTTCTTTCACGTCCGCAACGACATACTGAGAAGATCGGGAGAAGCATCCCCTCTTCTACATAAGGGTAAAAGAGTCTCGATATTTGCGGACTACACAACAGCTGTGGCTAAGAGGCGGGCTAGCTTTGGAGCTGTGAAACGCCAACTACACACCTGCCCGGGCGTGAAGTTCGGCCTCATCTACCCTGCGGTTTTGAGACTGACTTTACCGGACGGTTCCATGCACAGATTCGAGGACCCGGCTATAGCGGCAGATTTCATCAACAAGAACGTGAAAGCGGCTGTTGTACCGCATGGTTTGTAACAAATGGTTGGCTAGCTGGTCTTCCTAGCAGGCTAGTTAGCAGGCCGAATGGGTGACTAACGAAGCCATCTCTGCTGGGTTCATCGACATATGAATGTCATTCTCTTCTTTATCTTTTTATTTCCAGCCCAGGTTTGCCGCCTCTAATGCCAATATCTGGGGGTCTGCATGGCTGTTTCAGTCTGATCATTTACCATCTGCGTCGAGGTTAAACCTCTCTTAATTGAGGATAGTTTTCCTTAGACTCTATTGGGGACCATTCTATTCATGTTTGGCTTACTCTAGTTAAATGGTCACTAATCTTAGGTAGCACAGAGTAAGAGTTATCATGCTTAGCTCCTAAACTTTCTTCGTATTTAGGTTTTGCTTGCATCTCATTTGGGGAGATGCTTCGGCAAGGCGGGTGTGAGGGAAGGGTTTGTTCATGTATATAGTTTGTATATGTTTTTTGTGCCTCTTCGTTTGTCTTTGTTTTTTTACATTTGCGCTTTTAGGTTCAACTAAGATCTTCAGTTTACATTGTACCTTGTCCTTTACACATCCTCTCTCTCTCTTAAGATATGACTCAGCCTAGTGTAGCCCATACTGCTGGAGGGAATGGCTTTAATTTTATTACTTGGAACTGCAGGGGCATAAATAACCCAGTTAAACGTAGTAGGGTGCTACACCATCTTCATCATTTGAAAGCTCACATCATCTTTCTCCAAGAAACTCATCTGAAGGTATCACAACACTCAAGTCTTAGGTGCAGATGGGTGGGTCAGGTGTTCCATTCCTCATTTCAGAGTAAGGCGAGAGGGGTGGCTATTTTACTTCACAGATCGGTACCTTTTACATGTTCTAAGGTGATCGCAGATCCCCATGGTAGATATATAATTGTCAGTGGTAGGCTGCTCAATACAAAGGTTATTCTTGTTAATATCTATGCTCCTAATTGGGACAACGGTGATTTTTTCAAATCGGTTTTCTCTACACTCCCAGATATGTCCACCCATATGTTGATTTTAGGAGGTGACTTTAACTGTTGGTTAGACCCACAATTGGATCGATCCTCCACTAAACCTACCACCCTATCAACCTCAGCTAGAGTTGTTCGAACCTTTATGTCTGAATTCGCAGTCTCAGATCCTTGGAGAATGGTTAATCCAGCTGGGAAAGCATACTCTTTTTTCTCATCGGTTCACCACACTTTTACGCGCATAGACTACTTCCTTGTTGATGACCGGCTCCTCCACTCCATAACTTCATGTTCATATAACCCAATTGTTGTATCTGACCACGCCCCTGTTACTATGGAAGTAGCATTTCAAAATGTTGACAATCAGCGACCGCCTTGGCGACTAAAAACCCAACTGCTCAGTAATGAACACTTTGTCAACTTTGTTTTGAGTCAAATCGACTTTTTCATGATTACAAATAGAACCCCAAACATCTCTGCGTCTACTCTCTGGGAAACTTTGAAAGCTTATATCAGAGGTGAAATTATCTCCTACACCGCACATGAGAACAAATTGAAAAGGAATAGGTTATCTATGCTAACACGCTGTATTGCCCAATTAGATGACATTTATGCCGTTTCACCATCCCCAGATATTTATAAGGAACGTTTAACTCTGCAAGCAGAATTTGACACACTATTAACAGACCAGGTTACTGAAATGCTTGTCAAGTCTAGGAGCACTTACTATGAACAAGGAGAGAAAGCCAGTAAATTATTAGCTCACAAGTTCGTCAACAATCATCATCATCTCAGATTACAAAAATTCGTACATCATCTGGGATATCATTAGATCCTGGGGGGATCAATGAGGAGTTCAAGAGATTTTACCAGTCTCTATATACCTCTGAAAGTAAAGCGGATACACTGGAATTGGATAATTTCTTCCACTCACTATCTGTGCCTTCGGTCGGCCGGGATTTGGTAAAAAAATTAGAGCAGCCGATCACTGTTGAAGAACTGTCTAACGCTGTCAAATCCCTTCAATCTGGGAGAAGCCCAGGGCCTGATGGCTACCCGACAGAGTTTTATAAAAAGTTTATCACCAAAATAGCCCCTATTCTAATTGAAATGTACAATGATGCATTTGTAAATGGTGCTCTCCCACATACTCTCACTCAAGCAACCATTTGTGTTATTCTTAAAAAAAACAAAGACCCTCTTGACTGTGCATCATACCGTCCAATTAGCCTGCTAAATGTGGACTATAAAATTCTAGCCAAAATTCTGGCAACGCTGCTAGAAACAGTCCTCCCATCAATTATCTCTCCGGATCAAACAGGATTTATAAAAAATAGACACTCATTCTTCAATCTCCGAAGATTATTTAATATTATATACAATCCTTCTGTCAACAATACCTCTGAAGCCATTATATCCCTGGACGCGGAGAAAGCGTTTGATCGGGTGGAATGGAAATACCTTTTTACACTCTAAATAAATTTGGCTTTGGCTCCAAATTCATGACCTGGATAAAACTTCTGTACTCATCCCCCCAAGCCTCTGTCAGGACTAATAACACTCAATCAGATCGCTTCCCTCTGCAAAGATCGACACGTCAGGGTTGCCCTTTAAGTCCCTTACTGTTTGCCCTCGCCATAGAGCCACTTGCAATAGCACTTCGCTCCAACCCCCTCATCAAAGGCATAGTCAGATACGGGCACGAACACAAACTGTCTTTATATGCAGATGATTTATTAATATACACATCCAATCTTTCTGTCTCTGTCCCTGCTGCCCTTGCCACTTTCGCATCCTTCGGTCACATATCAGGGTATAAACTAAATCTCAGTAAAAGTGAATTGATGCCACTTAACATGGCTGCAAAAAAATCCCCTTTACATAACTTGCCATTTAAAATAGCACACAGCAGTTTTATTTATCTCGGGGTACATGTCACAATTAGGTTTGAAAACCTTTTCAAGCCAACTTTGCTCCTCTCTTAACCCGTACTAAGGACGATTTGGAACGGTGGTCTTTGCTACACCTCTCCTTAGTTGCTAGAATTAACTCTATTAAAATGAATACTCTCCCTAAATTCTTATACCTCTATCAGTGCCTTCCAATATTTCTACCCAATACATTTTTCAAAAAGATCGACGGCCTAATTCTACCCCTTTATATGGGACAAAAAGCCTCCTAGGATGCGAAAACAGCTCTTGCAGAGGCCCAAACCAGACGGCGGTCTAGCTCTACCAGATTTCAGATTCTATTATTGGGCCGCTAACCTTAGGATCATTCAGTACTGGTTGCAGAGCAGAGTAATATTCCCACCCCCAACTTGGCTGGAGATGGAGGCTGCCTCGTCTACACCGGCATCACTGTCTTCCCTCGCTCACTCCTCTATTACAGGCCCTTACTCCTCCTTCACCAACAATACATGTGTCAAAACAACATTGAAGATCTGGAATCAATTTAGGCGCCACTTTGGGTTTCAAACAACCTCTTCCTTGGCTCCGGTAGCCTCAAACCCAGCTTTTCCCCCATCTATGATTGATGGTGCTTTCTCAACATGGTCTAATCTCGGTATTAAAAGATTCAGAGATCTGTATACTAACAATACATTTAGTACGTTTCAACAACTATCAGCTAAATTTGGTCTCCCCAGACATCATTTTTTAGATTCTTACAAGTCCGGAGTTACATCCGCAGCATAGATCCAGGATTCCCCAACCTTTCTAGTGGAACACAGTTCGACACATTTCTCACCCCTCTTCCTAATCAGAAAGGCACAATGTCAATAATCTATAGTCAAATTTGCTCACTACAAGCCATCTCATTAAACAATATCAAATCCTCTTGGGAGGAGGAACTGGGTGAGGAAATATCTGATGAACTATGGGAAGAGGCACTCAAAAAGGGTACATAGCTCTTCTATTTGCGCTCGAACACGGCCTCATCCAATGCAAACTCATTCATAGGGCTCACTGGACCAAAGCAAGACTATCAAAAATTTACAAGGATGTGAACCCTAATTGTGTTCGATGTAACCAGTCCCCTGCTAATCATGTGCACATGTTTTGGTGCTGCCCATCTCTTGTTGGTTTCTGGAAAGACATCTTTAACACACTCTCAGAATTAAGCGGCACACAGATCGAGCCAGACCCTCTCATTGCATTATTTGGAGTTTCCTTACCCACAATACAATTGACCAAAATGAATAAGGATGTAATTGCCTTTGTCACGTTGTTAGCGAGACGATTAATTTTACTTAGATGGAAATCCTCTGCAGCCCCTTCTCATGCTCTTTGGATTAAATCTATTTTGAATTGCATAAAGTTGGAGAAAATAAAACAGACACTCAATGGGTCTGTAGACAAATTTTATGCAAAGTGGGCTCCCCTTCTTTTCTTATGTCAAAAGAATACATTTCCCTGCAGTTCCAGAGTGATGTATATTTATATATTGGTGATGTAAGAAGCCTGGTATGTGCATATACGACATCTCGGATGTTAAGGACGGTAATAACTGTGCTAGCTGACCTATAACAACTGGATCAAAACAGATATTCTTCCTTTATTTTTTTTTATTTTTTTTTTGTGTTTTATCTTATTTATGTACTTAATGTCTATTTTTTCTTTCATGTCTGTCTCTCCATGTTTTGCTGTATTGATGTCTTCAAATTGTTGTTCCATATTCATACCAAATAACTTTCAAGTGTAATTACTTACTAAATGCTGGTACTGAAAATTCAATAAACAAAGTATATAAAAAAAAAAAAAAAAAACTAAGTGTCTATGTATAGTAACACAATGGTTTAAGTCATTCCTTACTGTTGCTTTCTGTTACAGTGATAAGCAGTGACCATCGACCGAGGTACAGAAAGCCTACCATATAAAAACAAAATACTACTGGATTTATCAATGTCCACATTGTTGAGACAGGGTTAAAATATTTGTACTCTTCCCTTAGTGAGAATCAGGATACGGATCAAACCTACAGTCTAATCTCAGTTGTACCAGGTACAGTATATCAGTTCATATTTTAACATAGCATATTTTGCATCACATATAGTTCATTTTCTTTTAATGAAGTTCTTTAAGTACTAAGTTATACTGTATGTTTTCTGTCTTTGATTTTATTATGCTGGATGTTCTAGTCGCAGCTGGTGTAATGTAAGTTTCTCTTCAATTGAAACTTTTTTTTAATGGAAAATTATGCAATTTCACCACAATATTGAGATTAGACAGTTTTCATAAAAGTGTCATAGGCCTGGGTTAGTTTCCCTATTTTGGTCCAGAAAATATCTGATATGCAGTATCTTTGATGAAACAATGAAGTTACCATATAGGTTTAGTACTTTTCATACAATACCCTTTCACAGTCTAACATGATTTCCCTTTTCCATGGCTTCTGTAAGTTATTTACAATGGTGTCAATGTCTTGTCTTGTCTGTTCAGTAGTGAGGTCCCCATTGATGGTGATGAAGGAGCCTATTCCATGATAGGTGACTGGAGAGTTTGTCTAATCATTACATTATTAATAATAACCTAGCAGAGAAAGCCCTTGGTTTATGATATACTGTATCTGACTATTAAAAAACATTATTTCTAATACAGGACTGAAATCATCAGGGCATCAAAGGTAAGACATTTTAGTAACTGTAACGCAGACGCTGGGAGATGAGAAGTAAGTACAGGGGTGTAATAATAAATAAACATAGAACAAAACAAGACCTGCGTCTGGACATGAGAAACATAACATTAATGCTGACTGGGGAATGAACCTGAGGGACTGACAGATATAGGGGAGGTAATCAATGACGTGATGGAGTCCCATAATTAGCGCAGGTGCGCTTAACGATGGTGGCAGGTGTGTGTAATGATGAGTGAACTGGTGACCTCGAGCACCGGAGAGGGAGAGCGGGAGTAGACTTGACAAGTAACTACTACATTATTTCTAAATCCTATACCAGACACAAGATATGACACAAATAATAATAATAATATTTAATTTGTAAAGTGCATTTCCCACACTCAATATGCATAAATGATAAATGATATATAACAAATGATAAATGATATATGCCTGTAATATTTTCCTTAAACAGAAGGAGTCCTGAGCCCTTGGGTTCAGAAGGTGTGTCAGGTATGTATGCAATGTCATAGTTGTTCCTCTCTTTTCAGGAGTCCCTTAGCCTTTACAATACATAGAACTGATCTCTGTTTTATTCCCAGCAGGCATGGGATCGGATGTTCATCAGTAAGTCTGAATCCTGCTCTTACTCTTCCTTCAGTATCAAGGAAATGTATGAGGCTTATTGTTGATATTTCTCTAATTATATATTTAAATGTATGAGTTTGAAGTACATTTTCTGTTTCTGTAGCTCTCCAACTGATCGTCCAGGAGATGAGGCACTGTACAGTGTAATAACTAGAGGTGGGTACTAAAAAAATAAACAAGTAAAATAATATCATGTACATGTACTGTCTGATGGGTTACAAAGGTAGGTTCACATGATACCTATTTTTATCTGTTGTCTGTTATACTGACATAGAGTAAGGGCAGCCCTGAACATCACACGTAACCACATGCTACACAGGTTGATGAATTTTTAGCCACATGCACACAGAGACCAACAGGCCTGCAGACAGAGGAAGGCAACGTGAGCAACGACTCATAACATAACACAAGTCCCACACAACTCAAACCACAGTGTTTCTGAGGTATATTTATATAAAGATACACTTAACTGTAATGATTTGGTTTTGCACAGACACTTCATTCTCAGAACACTCAGTTAACTTTCTCTACATACAGTATCCAACATGTTTGACTAAATCTACCAACCTCTCCCCTCAGTGGAAAGACCAGAACAGCAGGGTGAAACTGACATCTATGCCAAAGTGACCAAAACAAAGAAGGAAAAAGAAAAACAGGACCCTGTCTACTGTCTGCTGAAAAAATAAACAGAGAGAACACCATGATACTGTATACTTTGTCATTACAAATACAGTAGTGCTATACAGTAGTATATGACATTTGAAATGACATGACAGAACATGTGGTTTATCTGCCCCTTTGGTAGGAGAGGGGATATTAATACTGTACAGCTAGGTGCATGTTTATTGTGTCGATTCGTTTTTTAAATACTGCTTTGGTTTTGAACTTTTTCCTCTGCATTTGATGCAGTCTACAGTCTGTGTGCTTTCTTTGAGCCTAGCAAAGATGTACATGACATTATTCAACCTTTCATTCAATAAAAACAAACCAAGCTTGAATAAAAACATTATAAATTCAAACAAAGTGTTAGCCAATGTTTTCCACAGGTTTGTTCTGCCAACATGAAAATACCAATGAACTAAGACACAAATTAATAATAAGACAAGACTGAGACACACATAGAGAAAGAGATGTGGACAAATGAGAGTATGTTGCAGGCTAATGTAGTTACAGTGTTTCCATAGCAAGCTCAGTCTAATGGGAGAGGGAGACAGGGCTGAGTAATAGACAAGCCACCATTATCATGTCTCCCAGAAGAGGGGGAGAGGAGGGGAGAGGAGGAAAGGAGTGGGTGTCTGGCTGCACCATATTACCATTTCTCCACACGCACCATGACCCAGGGGCTAGGCAGAAGAGATTGATTTTTCCCTTCCAGCATTTTCCATTTGCTGTCACTCTCACAAGGCATCGTCATCATAGACCAATGTCTCACGCCAGATGGCGTCACTCCTCTGTGACGCTCGTCCCTCAACCCATCAGTGGAGACGGCCGTCGGGCTATCTGATGTGAGACAATGCATCATAGACATGATGGAGTTATTTGGCTCACACACATACACACACACACATTCACAAAATAACATCTCAAAATCTAAATCTTCTCATCCCACAGGTGCTCCAGCTAGTATCAGGGGGTATGAATGCTGTATATTAGGCAAGCTCTCAGCACACACATACAGATACACACATGCTCCTTCACCCTATTAACCCTGCCGTTAAACTTGAAGCAACAGTCTGAAGCTACCTTAGTAAGACGTATGGCTGAGGCAGCCTCGCTGCTAGCCACTGTCTATGGAGAGAGAACGAGAGAGAACAATAGCAGTGTGCTGGATCTATGTAGGTAGAGCTGCTGGGGCAGGGCTTGCAGTGTAGACACTTGGCTGTGGATAGGTTACAGGCTGCAGGCAGTGTGCTGTTGGGGAAGCTCCCTTGTATGATTAGGGGGATCGACTCTTCTGGGAGAGAGAGGGGCTGGCTTTCTGGAGGAGGTTGAGGAGGAGGAGGAAAAGGAGGAGAGAGTGTGCTACCGTTCATTTAGAGGCAGCAGCAAGGGACTGAAGCATCGTCTGTCTGAGCTGAGGTAGGGGAGCAGGGCTGCATGGAGTGGATGAATACTAGAGAGTAGTGCTGCCTGTCTGTCTGTCGACACACTGTCTGGACTCTCACGCTGCATCTAGGATAGATTGTGTGTTGAGTGGATGATAGGAAGAGAGGATGCAGGTCTGATATGCACAGTATGTGTGTTTGTGATCATAATGTGGATAGGTTTGTGTGTGTTCACTACATCCAAGCAGGTGAGTGTAATGTGTATGTACACGTGTATGTGTGTGTGTGTAATGTGTAAGATTAAATGTGTGTGTATGCAGTATGTGTCTGTATTCATGTTTGTGTGTACATGTAAGGTATCTATACTGATGTATACATGTCCCATAACTTCCTCTGTTTGTGCACTGTTGTGATTATATTGCAGTGTTTTCTTAGGCTCCAGCTGTGTTGGAGTCATGGCTGCCTGAGGGACTGCTCCCTGGCTGTGTGGATCTGGAGCCCCCTCTGATATCATGCTGAGAGCTGGGCCAGCGGCCACCACTCTAATCCTGCTGCTGTCATACTGCTGCTGCCACCTGTGTCACTCCCTGGGTAAGTTCTCCCTACAGTACCACAGTGGAGGACATGGAAGACACTCTCAGAGTGATGGGCCATCAGAGACGTTATCAGACTGACAGATGCCCACTCTGCACAACTAGGGTAATCTACTGGGACAGGATGATAAGGAGATGAGCGGGAGGGCAGATGGAAAATCTGAGGATGGGAGATAGTGAAGAGGCTACGTCAGCTGAGGATGGGAGATAGTGAAGAGGCTACACCAGCTGAGGATGGGAGATAGTGAAGAGGCTACGTCAGCTGAGAATGGGAGATAGTGAAGAGGCTACACCAGCTGAGGATGGGAGATAGTGAAGAGGCTACACCAGCTGAGGATGGGAGATAGTGAAGAGGCTACGTCAGCTGAGAATGGGAGATAGTGAAGAGGCTACACCAGCTGAGGATGGGAGATAGTGAAGAGGCTACACCAGCTGAGGATGGGAGATAGTGAAGAGGCTACACCAGTTGGGGATGAGAGATAGTGAAGAGGCTACACCAGCTGAGGATGGGAGATAGTGAAGAGGCTACGTCAGCTGAGGATGGGAGATAGTGAAGAGGCTACGTTAGCTGAGGATGGGAGATAGTGAAGAGGCTACGTCAGCTGAGGATGGGAGATAGTGAAGAGGATACGTAAGCTGAGGATGGGAGATAGTGAAGAGGCTACGTCAGCTGAGACTTTAATATTACATTAAAAGAGGAACTTATGAGGGATGATCATTAACAGATGGGCTGAGTAATGTCAGTATGACCACTCAATTTATCCAGACCTAATTTCCCTTTTAAGTGGATTTGTAATCAAAGTGTATGGTCTCAAAGACTTTGTCAACATTTGTTATGAAGGTGAGTGGTTTGGTTTCCTGCTCTCAGTTAATTAAGTATCAATGATATGCAACCCTGTCTGGCATAGTGCAGTAATTTCCTGTGGTTGGTGACCTTCTGTTCAGCTGGGAGAGGAGATGAGCTGAATAAGGGAAGAAATGTCTCTATTAACCATTTGGGTAAAGAACCTCAGAGTTCTAATAACTGTCCAGTCAATAGCAGAAATATAAGCTGGACAGTCCAGATAGTTCCACGTCTGCCTCCTCCCTGCCAGCCAGCCTGTGCAGAAACAGGATTGATTCTTGCACTGACTTTGAGTCGCTGACTGTAATTTATTTTTGATAAGAGCGTCTGCTAAATAGCTCAAATGGAAAAATGTAATGGAGCTCCTCATATGAAATTCTGTCCTTCGTTAGCGGGCTGGGTTTAATGACATGGGCTGTGTGGACTGCAGAGGAGAGATAGGAGATGTGTAAGATCACATATTTTAATCTGCCTTCTCTTGGGGTGTTTTTGTAAACCCCAGATCTTCAAGATGACTCATAAAATATTCACATCTTTCATCAGTACAGTACACAGCCAGGGATCCTCTGGAGAGATAGCCTGGAGTAATGCCTGACTGGCTACACACTCAGGTTACACTAATTGTAGATACACCTATTGAGCATTTCTAACACAATCTATACACTGGATTACAGATATCGTAAAGGGTTGGGAAGTGGTCTTCAGATTGTGTTTATCATTCAATCATGACAATTCATGCTGAATTGTTGCTCCATTACAAAAATCTAATGAAGCAACTATGATGCCCTTGCTCTGTGAGGATTTTCCAGTTGTGCAGACTCTTCCCCTCTGATTTGATATGGATATCTTTGCTCAGTTTAAATTAATAGGGTCCTGTGGTTCTCAGCATGCTTGCTGGTGTTGGTCTAATGGAGGACATTAGAGCCAACTGCAGAAGAGATTTTGCACGAGTTGTATTTACTCAATTAAATGCTTTTTATTTCATACATACCTTATTTAAAAAGTATTACTTAGCTAGTTACTGTCATGAGCCCTCTCACTCCACCGGGTTACCACCTTAATGTGTTTCCACTATCTTCCACTCTGCTCATCTCTCTCTCTCTACTCAGCCTAACGAGCTCCACCTGTCCCTGCTCTGCTCGGCTCTAATTACTCTGCCAGCTGCGCTGCATTACCCACTAACCTCTCCCAGTATTTAAAGTCCCGTCTTTCAGCTCTCCTTTGTCAGATCGTCTGCAAAGCTCACACCCGGAACCTGTGTGCTCGCGCTTCTGGCTCACCCTTGTTTTGTGACCCCCGGACCTGCCTGATTCTTGGATACTCTTCTGCCCCAGGAAAACCAGACCTGCTTTCTGCCATTACGACTCCTGACTACTCTTCGACCCCGGTAACTCTGACCAGCCTTCTGCCTTGCTACAACGTATTTGGATTTCCCTTGAACTGTACTTCTGCCTTGTTTCATCCGCCCCGTTGTGTCTGTGTTTCCTCCCCCAGGACTTCTGGACCACCAACCACCGGCGTCATCGGACGCATCGCTGCCACTGGGGGGGCACAGACCCAGCACATTGGACGGGATAACCCCTGGAGCCTTCACTCACTCCCTACTTCCCTTTTCCCTTAAGTTTTAATAAACTTTCTGGTGTGACGCACCATTGTGGTCCTCTTGTCGTCTGTCTGAACCGTGACAGTACGATCCGACCATCATGGACTCAGCGCACACTTCCCCGACATGGAAACCGAAGAACCTGAGCAACCCACCGCCATGCTACGCCTGGAACACACTGAGAGAGAGCTAGGCCGCATGAGCGGCGACATCACCTCTCTGCTTCAGGTCGGCCACCAACAGCATCAGCAGTTCCAGCAGCACCAGCAGCAGTCCCAGCAGCAGCAACAACAACTCGCCAGGATCATCCAACTCCTCACCAACCTTACCCCCAGCCAGTCTGCCCACCAGCCCTGCCTCCGAGTTACCTGCCCCGGTCATTTCAGCCGCTGCCCCGGAACCCAAGATTGGAAACCCCGAGCGGTTCAACGGCGATTCTACCCAGGTCCGGCCATTCCTGACTAGCTGCCGACTTCAGTTCTCCTTGCAGCCAAGGACCTTCGCCACGGAGGGGGCTAGGGTCGGGTATGCCATCACTCACCTGACGGGCCGAGCTCGACTCTGGGGAACAGCAGAGTTCGAACGTCAAACCCCCCGCATGTGCAACCTTCGACCTGTTTGCTGAGGAGATGCTGAAGGTGTTTGACCTGGATTCACCAACCGCAGAGGCGTCTCGTGAACTGTTCAGTATTCGACAAGGCAGACGTACAGTCGCAGACCATTCCATCGACTTCCGAACCCTGGCAAGACGAAGTTCTTGGAACACACCATCGTTGGTGGACGCGTTCTTCCATAGCTTGGCTGACTATATCAAGGACGAGTTGGTCTCCCATGAACTGCCTTCCACTCTTGATGAAGCCATCGCACTGACTGTCCGGATCGACAGAAGGATACAGACCCGTCGTCGTGAGAGGGGGCGCCAAGGTCCACCAACTACCGGCATTCGAGAGATCCGACTGGGCTCCTGTCAGCTACTGCCACTCACCCAAGTCAGCTTGATCAGTCTGAGCCTATGGAGATTGGGCGAGCCTCTCTCACTCCTGCAGAGCGCCAGCGCCGCTCACCTCAAACCTCTGCCTCTATTGTGGAGGTGATGGACATCGTGTGGTAACCTGCCCTTTAAAAGCCGAAGCTCACCGGGCATAGGGGGAGTCCGGTTGAGCTCAATGACCATCCAGTCCTCCGACCGCAAACCCTTGCTGCAAGTTCACCTCCGCCTCTCTGACTCTACTCACACCCTGGCTGCTCTGGTGGATTCTGGCGCCGAAGCCAACATAATGGACATCAAGCTGGCACGCCAACTGGGACTGGAGAACCTCCGTTTGACACCTCCTATTCCTGCCCGGGCACTGGACGGACACTTACTCGGATCGGTCACTCATGTCACGGCCCCGGTCTTGATGGGTCTGTCCGGGAAACCATCAAGAAACTATCCAGTTTCACCTGCTCCCCTCTCCAGGCCAACCCCTCATCCTGGGTTACCCATGGCTCCGCCGGCACAACCCTCAGCTCGACTGGGTGACCGGGGTGATCAGGGAGTGGGGAGAGGACTGCCACCGAACCTGCCTGCTTGCTGCCGCACTCACCCCCTCGGCCAGTACCTACTAACTCCGCCCCTGACCTCTCCCATGTCCCAGAATGCTACCATGGTCTCAGAGAAGTGTTTAACAAAGCAAGAGCCACATCTCTGCCCCCTCACCGACCGTACGACTGTGCCATCGACCTCCTCCCTGGAACAGCCCCTCCAAGGGGCCGTCTTTATTCGTTGTCTGCTCCTGAAAGAAGGTCCATGGAGGACTACATCAATGACTCTCTGTCCACAGGATTGATCCGTTCATCTTCATCTCCGGCTGGTGCTGGCTTCTTCTTTGTGGGGAAGAGGGACGGATCTCTTCGCCCCTGCATCGACTACAGGGGACTCAACGACATCACAGTGAAAACCGTTACCCTCTCCCTCTGCTCACCTCTGCTTTTGAGTTGCTCCAGGGAGCCACTGTTTTTACCAAGTTGGATCTCAGAAACGCTTACCACCTAGTGCGGATCCGGGGAGGGAGATGAATGGAAGACCGCATTCAATACACCAACAGGCCACTACGAGTATCTGGTTATGCCTTTTGGCCTCACCAATGCTCCTGCTGTGTTCCAGGCTCTAGTGAATGATGTACTGCGGGACATGTTAAACAAGTTTGTCTTCGTTTACCTGGATGACATCTTAATCTACTCCAGAAACCTGTCTGAACACACCCGCCATGTCCAGCAAGTCCTTCATCGTCTTCTGGAGAATTCCCTCTACGCCAAGGCAGAGAAATGTGAGTTTCACGTCAAGACAGTGGCCTTCCTGGGGTACATAGTGGCAGAGGGAAGTATCCAAATGGATCCTGCCAAAGTATCAGCAGTCACGTCATGGCCAGTTCCGGAGAACAGAAAGAAGCTGCAACAGTTTCTGGGGTTTGCTAACTTCTATAGAAAGTTTATCCGGAACTACAGTACCGTTGCTGCCCCTCTCACTGCTCTAACCAGCACCAAGCAACCCTTCACCTGGACCCCAGCAGCCGACAAGGCCTTCAGTACCCTCAAGGTAAGGTTCACCTCCGCTCCCATCCTCCAGATGCCTGACGTGGACCGGCAATTCATTGTGGAGGTGGACGCCTCGGATGTGGGAGTTGGTGCTGTGATTTCTCAGTGGGCTGCGGAGGATAGGAAGCTCCATCCCTGTGCCTTTTTCTCACGTCGGTTGTCCCCCTCTGAGTGCAATTACGACATAGGGAACCGAGAGCTGCTGGCTGTGAAGCTTGCCTTGGAGGAGTGGCGTCACTGGCTGGAGGGGTCCACCATTCCATTTCTCGTTTGGACCGATCATAAGAACTTGGAGTACATCCGCACGGCCAAACGGTTGAACTCCAGGCAGTCCCGCTGGGCCCTGTTCTTCACCAGGTTTAATTTCACTCTGTCATACCGGCCTGGATCACGCAACACCAAGCCAGACGCCCTCTCCCGGTCAATTCCAGAAGGATGACAACCCCTCCAAGGATCCTGTGTCGATTCTGCCAAGTCCCTGCATCGTAGCAGCTCTGACCTGGGCTGTTGAGGAACAGGTGCTGGAAGCTCTCCGTAACCAGCCCGGTCCCAGCACTTGCCCAGCTGACCGCCTTTTGTCCCCGAAAACCTAAGGTCCCAGGTCGTTCAGTGGGGACATGACTCCCGCCTAGCTTGTCACCCTGGCTCCACCCGCACTTACAACCTGCTCGCCCAGAGGTTCTGGTGGCCCGCTCTGAGAAAGGATGTCGGGGAATTCGTCCAAGCCTGCCCCATCTGCAACCAACACAAGTCGTCCTGCCAGCCCCCAGCCGGATTGCTGCAGCCCCTGCCTGTGCCCAGACGTCCCCTGGTCTCACATCGCCCTTGACTTTGTCACGGGGCTGCCCCCTTCAAGGGGGCAAGACCGTCATTCTCACCATAGTTGACCGATTCAGCAAGATGGCACACTTCATTCCCCTCCCCAAGCTCCCAACCGCCAAGGAGACCGCCCAGGTGGTCCTGGAACACGTCTTCCGGATCCACGGACTGCCAAAGGATGTAGTTTCTGACCGTGGCCCACAATTCTCCTCCGCTTTTTGGAAGGAGTTCTGTCACCTGCTGGGGGCCACAGTCAGTCTGACTTCCGGATTCCATCCCCAATCCAATGGGCAGTCAGAGCGGGCAAATCAGGAGCTCGAGAAGGCACTGCGATGCATGACTTCACGCAACCCCCACTCCTGGTCGCAGCAATTGACATGGGTGGAGTACGCACACAATTCTCTGACCTGCTCTGCCATCGGTATGTCCCCTTTCCAATGTGTTTATGGATACCAGCCTCCTCTATTTGCCAGTCAGGAAGGGGAGGTTACTTGCCCATCTGCCCTTGCGTTTGCCCGTCGATGTCGCCGCACCTGGTCACAGGCCCGAGCCACACTTCTCAGATCCGTTGCCAGCTACACTACCGGGGCCAACCGTCGGAGAATCCCTGCTCCCACCTACCATGTTGGTCAAAGGGTGTGGTTGTCGTCAAGGAACCTGCCACTCAGGGTGGAGTCGCAGAAGTTGGCACCTCGGTTCATTGGCCCATTCCCTATCATAAGAGTGATTAGCCCAACTGCTGTCCGGCTCCAACTGCCCTAATTCCATGAGGGTGCACCCCACTTTCCATGTGTCTAAGATTAAGCCCATTCATGAGAGTCCGCTGGTCCCTGCTGCGCCTTGTCCTCCTCCTCCACGGCTCGTCGATGGTGGTCTGGTTTACACCGTCCGCCGCCTGCTTCGGTCCAGACGGAGGGGTAGGGTCTCCAGTACCTCATTGACTGGGAGGGCTATGGACCTGAGGAAAGGACCTGGGTGCCAGCTAGTCGGATTGTGGATAGGACTCTCATCACCGCCTTCCACCAACGGCATCCTGATCAACCTGCAATCCGTAGGGGCCGCCCCAGAGGATCCCTAACCGTCCTGCCCGCTCGGCTTCCTGTCCTGTGCCTGATCCTGTCTCGGGACCTGTCCCATCTCCCGACCACGGCCCTCCCGGCTTCCTCCGAGGATGAGGGCGTTCGCTCGACCGTTCGGAGGAGTTCTAGCCCTCCTCCCGGCTCCCCTCCTCCCGCCCGGCGTGGTGTTGCTCTTGGGACTTCTGGGGCCGTCCCTTGGGGGGTTCTGTCATGAGCCCTCTCACTCACCGGGTTACCACCTTAATGTGTTTCCACTATCTTCCACTCTGCTCATCTCTCTCTCTCTACTCAGCCTAACGAGCTCCACCTGTCCCTGCTCTGCTCGGCTCTAATTACTCTGCCAGCTGCGCTGCATTACCCACTAACCTCTCCCAGTATTTAAAGTCCCGTCTTTCAGCTCTCCTTTGTCAGATCGTCTGCAAAGCTCACACCCGGAACCTGTGTGCTCGCGCTTCTGGCTCACCCTTGTTTTGTGACCCCGACCTGCCTGATTCTTGGATACTCTTCTGCCCCAGGAAAACCAGACCTGCTTTCTGCCATTCGACTCCTGACTACTCTTCGACCCCGGTAACTCTGACCAGCCTTCTGCCTTGCTACAACGTATTTGGATTTCCCTGAACTGTACTTCTGCCTTGTTTCATCCGCCCGTTGTGTCTGTGTTTCCTCCCCCCAGGACTTCTGGACCACCAACCACCGGCGTCATCGGACGATCGCTGCCACTGGGGGGGCACAGACCCAGCACATTGGACGGGATAACCCCGGAGCCTTCACTCACTCCCTACTTCCCTTTTCCCCTTAAGTTTTAATAAACTTTCTGGTGTGACGCAATTGTGGTCCTCTTGTCGTCTGTCTGAACCGTGACAGTTACTAAGTTACTACTTACAATAGATGATGGTGTGATGGTTGTACTGTAGGTGTTATATGACACATTGTTGGATCATATTTATATTGTTTTTCACAAAGGGTAGTGTTCAGAATCTCCCAGAGAAGCCAGACATGCAGCAGAATTTTCTGCATGAAGTTGTGCCGAGCATGAGAGAGAGAAAGTCTAAGGATGATGAATCTGCTAATCACAGTGATATTGACTGAGGAGGTCTAAGAATGCTGCTATTGATCTTGAGCCTGAGGACGACACTGGGGTGTTAACTGTAGTCAGCCCCGCCATGGGCCTGTCATCTTCAGGTAAATTTACAGTCATATTGAACACACATAAAATAAGCCCATGAGCATGTGGGGAATGATTTAAGAGCATTGTGTCCCTCAAGAATTTAATCGATACTTCTTCATTTTCTCCCTGCGCTGGAGACCTGTTTACAGTAATAATACAGCAACCTTACATCCTTCGTTTGAACTAAAGTGCTGAATATAATAAATTAATCGTGAAAATTGCTGGTGCTTAATTCTGCATTTACAGAGGCTAACTCCAGATGTTCCTCCCAGTCAGCAGTTGTATGTAGACTAGAGTGACGGCTGATGTCTTTAATATGGAAGGTGCACCTCCGGTCTCTCACTCTCTAAAAACCCAGCTAGCCCTTAAGGGGCACAAAGACCTCACTGTGTCCTTCACACATAAAAAGCCTCCTCTATCTAAGGTTCCATCCTCCAGCCCTTTTCTCCATCATCAACCCCCCTAGGGGCCTACAACACCAGGCTGCCATGGATACCAGCATGCCACAGAGGCCAGCTGATGCACTGATACAATGAGGTATCCATCAACCACAGTCACAACATCAGACCCATCTGTAATGAAGTTATGGAGAGTAAAACTCATTGGGGCTTCGTTCCTCATAATCCAGATAGAAAACACACTGAGTCAAATTAAATTAGAACAGAGCGGGGGATGACTGACAGGATTTACAGAGAGAGAGACCAAATAAAACAGAGCTGATAGGAAGAAATGCATTAGTGTTGGATGATGGAGGGAGGCAGACTAGACTGGCAGCCTACACTATTAAAGTCTTCCCACTTGACACTGGTGCTGGCATTGAGCAATGGAGTCAAATTTAATCTCTCCATGTCTATGCATCCCGCTGACAGTGAGTCATCAATTACGGAGGAAATTGGAGCACAAATGCAACCCTGGCTGCTATCTTTAGTTTATTCTGTGCAAAACCTTCATCAGCTTTTAAAGGTTTGGACAGCCTTTGTTGCCTGAACCCCAGCCAAGTGACTCTAACCTTTAATCACTGTTAGATTGTTTATAGGCCTACTTCTATGGCGAAGAACTGGGGATGAAGCACCACTCTGTATTGGCAGCAGAGGAGTCTCTTCCAGGGAGGAAGAGGAGGATACATTTGAGGGAAAAATACAATAAAACATATTATTCAAAAATCCTCCTTGTAAATAAAATAACACTTCTGTTATAAACACCAACATATCTGATCAAACATACTAGTTTGCAGAGAATTCTAACAGGAAGGACACACTTGACCTTTGTCTCCTTCCATGAGCAATGGAAAACACCAAATCATCAACAAAAGGCATTGACTATGTTGCCTTGACAAAGTGACAGTGAGCTTTCTTCCTCTATAGATAGTGAATGTCTGGTCCTGGTCTGATAAACAGGGACCAGAGATGTGATTGTCATGATGCTGAGATCGCTGGGGTGATTTCCTGCATGTTAAACTGGAGATTGATGGGGTTATTGACAAAGTGCCAGGAGCCAGGGACTATGAATCATCGTCAATGTGCTTTAGTTGGGCTGAACATGGGCCATGAGCTGTTACCAGGATAATATCCCCTGTTAACACGTCGCTGACATGATGCAGCTTAAGGAAGGCTAATGTGGTGTTTCCCTGCCTCTATAGGAATCCCCAAACTGTCCTCCTATGCCAAGACAGAGGACAAACTGTTCAAGAACCTCTTCAGAAACTACCAGAAATGGGTAAGGCCTGTAGAATACCTCAACGGCACAGTACGGGTCAGATTTGGACTGGCCATCTCCCAGCTAGTGGACGTGGTGAGAAAAATATGATTATTATGGTATATTGTGATTTGTGTTTTCCTGATGATTATTTTGATGTTTGTCAATGCAAGCTGGACTTTATTAAGATACCTTAATAGAAAATGACTCAAGTAAAAGTGAAAGTAACCCAGTAAAATACTACTTGAGTAAAAGTCTAAAAGTATTTGGTTTAAAATATACTTAAGTATCAAAAGAAAAAGTATAAACCATTTCAAATTCCTTATATTAAGCAAACCAGACGGCACCATTTTCTTGTTTTTGCAAATGTACGGATAGCCAGGCACACTCCAACACTCAGACATCCTTAACAAATGAAGCATGTGTTTAGTGAGGCTGCCAGATCAGAGGCAGTAGGGATGACCAGGGATGTTTTCTTGTAAGTGTGTGAATTAGACCATTTTTCCTGTCCTGCTAAGCATTCAACATGTAACGATTACTTTTGGGTGTCATGGAAAATGTATGGAGTAAAAAGTACATTATTTTCTTTAGGAATGTAGTGAAGTAAAAGTAATCAAAAATATAAACAGTAAAGTACAGATACCCCAAAAACAACTTAAGTAGTTTAAAGTATGTTTTATTTAAGTACATTACACCACTGCAAAGAATATATCACTATACATACATTTAGGCTTTTAGGCTAGTTGTTTGCTCTGTACCACATTTACACACATACTGACAGTATAACAACACAAAGGTACAGATAAAACCTTTACAGTATGGTCTCTCCATTACAGGACGAGAAGAACCAGCTGATGACAACCAATGTGTGGATGAAACAGGCAAGATCTTAAACATATTTTGGGGGGTGCATAGTATATTTAAGTGATAATGCCTGAAAAGCCTGTGTTTGGAGGATATATTGGTACGGGTGTTGTTAGGCCCGATACGAAGTCGAGGGCTGGCAAACCATGCCAATATATCCTCCATACACAGGCTTCGAGGGCATTATCACTTTTATACAATGGGTTACCAACATATTTAAATAATGACTTACATATTTTCATTAAAAACGTTATTTTGATACATTTATTCATACTATTTCATCCTCACACAAGATATAGGCCCGACACAAATCAAGGGTTGCTACGTTCTATTGGTTCGGTTCCCAGAGATGTGACACAGTATTTAAATATTTTTGTTCTGTATCGTTCTAAATGTTATATTGCCATACTGGCTGGCATACGTTCTTGCTTGCTAGTTAGCCAACTATGGCTAACTTACAGTCACGTCAAACAGTGCAGCCAGAATAACAACAAAGTAGCTGCATCTGCATTTGTTTAAGCTGTTTTCTAGTGACATTTATTTGGATACATCCATAACAATGAGCTAATGATGTGCGATTTCACCTGCCATAGAAAATGTGCTCTCTCGTCAGGACACTGTTGTTCAGAGGAGCTAGCCAACAACACATGCTAACACAATCACTTCAAACTGAAGCTGGAAAAGACTGCAAACTAGCTGCACTTGATTTTGTTTACCTGTGTTCTATTGACATTTCTTTGTACAGTATAAATCCATACAAATTATGCTGATTCATGATTTCGACTGGCTGAGAAAAAGCTGCCTGCCTGTCTGTCTTGTCTCAACTCGCTGACCCCTACAAGTTCATTACTATGGGATAGCTGGAGATCAAATTTCCAATATTGAAACAGTGTTACAAATGTCAGATAGACAGACAGCAAGGTTTATACAAATCTCCACTATTGAAAACCAATTGCTAGTCTAAAAGAAATGGGAGATAATGTCTAGATGCTTTTACAGTGGAGGTCAAGTTTATAAATTGTCTGGCTGGGCTGATGAGACAGTGGATTGCGCAGTGAGATGGAACAGTGTAAATAGGCATTTCAATGTCATGGCTTTAGCCGGTGGTAACTTGTGGAATAGACATCGGCTGGAATGCGGTTTTAACCAATCAGTGTCCAGGATTAGACCCAGCCGTTGTATATTCACAACACTCTACAGCAGTGGTTCCCAACCAGGGTACTAGGACCCCTGGGGATATTGGCCTATCCAGAGGGGATACTTGAAAAGACTCATAAGTCCATAGGGTTACTGGTAAAATGCTCATAGCGGGTACTTCAGGGGTACTCCAGGCGGAGCAAAATTCATTTGGGAGTACAGTAACCAAAAAGGTTGGGAACCCCTGCTCTACAGCAGCGTCAGCTAGACCAACAAAGGCAACATGGCATTTAGAGTAACAATCAACCTCCCGTCCCCTGCAAGTCCCCTTGTTCTTATGGCATTTCATGAAGAGCTCACATCTTAATTTCTCCCCACCCTCCTCCACCTTCCCTTGTGCCCACACGAGCCACCCACTTTGCAGCTCTCGCTCCCCAGCAGCCTGCCTAGCCCCCAGCCACCCTGACAGCTTCATTCATATCCTCTGACTGCATCTGTTCTCTACAGACAGGGAATCATCCCTCCAGACCAGGGTCTGCAGGTCAGCCTCTCCCTAGTCTGCCACAATGACAAACAACTCCATGCAAATCAGAGGACAGAGAGCAATAGCTAACATGGCCACATCTATTCATCAGCGGTGAATGAGGAGATAAGGTTGAAAATATGGCTCTGTCCACGTCAATGCTTCTCTCCCACTATCTACTTTATTAGACCATAAATGTTTATATCCACCCCCCCCCTTCCCCCCACCCCCCCGTTGTTGTTTCATCTAACTGTCCTAAGATGAATGCACTAATGTAAGTCACTCTGGATAAGAGCATCTGCTAAAGGACTGTTAGCACTGAGAACACAGAAAGATTGTAATATGAAGTTGTACAGCAATAGTAACTCAAAGCGGAATAGAGAAATCCATCATTGGCTCTACTATTCTCACTACCAGGGTTGGTGTCAATTCCATTTCAATTTAGGAAGTAAACGGAAATTCCAAATCTAATTCCAATTCTACTTTATGCTTCTCTATGAGAAAGAAATTAGAATTTCAGTTTCAATCTTGAATTGACTTTGTTGAAATGGAATTGACCCCGACCCTGCTACTACTAGTGATCAATGAGTGTACAAAACATTAGGAATGCCTTCCTAATATTGAGTTGCACCCCTTTTTGCCCTCAAAACAGCCTCAATTCGTTGGGGCATGGACTCTACAAGGTGTAGAAAGCTTTCCACGGGGATGCTGGCCCATGTTGACTCCAATGCTTCCCACAGTTGTGTCAAGTTGGCTGGATGTCCTTTAAGTGGTGGACCATTCTTGATACACACAGGAAACTGTTGAGTGTGAAAAACCCAGCAGCGTTGCAGTTCTTGACATAAACCGGTGTGCCTGGCACCTACTACCATACCCCGTTCAAATGCGCTTGTCACACCCTGGCTCTGGGACTCTATATGTTGAGCCAGGGTGTGTTCATTCTATGTGTTTATTTCTATGTTGGTAGTTCTGTTGTGTTTATTTCTATGTTGGCTAGAGTGACTCCCAATCAGAGGCAACGAGTGTCAGCTGTCGTTGGTTGTCTCTGATTGGGAGCCATATTTATACTGTCTATTTTCCCTTTGTGTTTGTGGGTTCTTGTTCCGTGTTCGGTCATTGTTACCGTGGACTTCACGAGTCATTTCTTGTTTTGTTTATTGTGTCGATTATCACTAAAGATAATAACGTTCACCATGTTCGTTCAGCACGCTGCGCATTGGTCTCTCCCTGACGATCGTGACAGAAGAACCCACCATGCAACGACCAAGCAGCGTGTCCAGGGGCAGCTCTTGGGCTGGACATGGGAGGAAGCGCCGGGAGAAGAGACGGTGGAGGCGCGCCGTAGAGAGGAGCAGGCAGCCTGGACATGGGAGGAGATATTGGACGGTAAAGGGTCCTGGACTTGGGAGGAAATCCTGGCAGGGATGGATCGCCCGGCCATGGAGTGAGACAGTGGAGAGGCGACGGAGAGAGGAGCAACGGCGTGATCAGGGTCGCTTCGTCGGACGGTCGAGAGGCAACCCCAGAAATTTTTTAGGGGGCACACGGCATGGACGACGGGGCTGACGGAGGCAGAAAAGGGGCTGATTCAGAAGGCCACCAGGTTACGGATACACGCCCTGTACGTCCTGTGCGGGATGCCTCACACAGAGTGTGTGACATTCAGCCAGGACGGGTTGTGGCCGCTCTCTTCACTCCAGGTCTCCTATCGTCTCCACAGCCCGGTTCGGCCTGTCCCTGCTCCACGCACCAAGCCTACGGTGTCGTCGCCAGCCCGGTCCGGCCTGTCCCTGCTCCACGCACCAAGCCTACGGTGTGCGTCGCCAGCCCAGTCCGGCCTGTCCCTGCTCCACGCACCAAGCCTACGGTGTGCGTCGCAGCCAGCCCGGCCTGTCCCTGCTCTACGCACCAAGCCTACGGTGTGCGTCGCCAGCCCAGTCCGGCCTGTCCCTGCTCTACGCACCAAGTATACGGTGCGCTGTCGCCAGCCCGCCCGGCCTGTTCCTGCCACCGCACCAAGTCTACGGTGCGCTCGCCAGCCCGGCCCGGCCTGTTCCTGCCACTCGCACCAAGTATACGGTGCGCGTCGCCAGCCCGGCCCGGCCTGTTCCTGCCACTCGCACCGAAGTATACGGTGCGTACGCCGCCAGCCCGGCCCGGCCTGTTCCTGCCACTCGCACCAAGTATACGGTGCGCGTCGCCAGCCCGCCCGGCCTGTTCCTGCCACTCGCACCAAGTATACGGTGCGCGTCGCCATCCGGCCCGGCCTGTTCCTGCCACTCGCACCGAGCATACGGTGCGCGTCGCCAGCCCGGCCCGGCCTGTTCCTGCCACTCGCACCAAGTCTACGGTGCGCGGTCGCCAGCCCGGCCCGGCCTGTTCCCTGCCACTCGCACTAAGCCAGGGGTGCGAGACGTCAGCCTGGTAAGGCCCGTTCCTCCTCCATGCACCAAGCCAGGGTGCGAGTCGTCAGCCTGGTAAGGCCCGTCCCTCCTCCACGCACTCAAGCCAGGGGTGCGAGTCGTCAGCCTGGTAAGGCCGTCCCTCCTCCACGCACCAAGCCAGGGGTGCGAGTCGTCAGCCTGGTAAGGCCCGTTTCCTCCTCCACGCACTAAGCCAGGGGTGCAGTCGTCAGCCTGGTAAGGCCCGTTCCTCCTCCACGCACCAAGCCAGGGGTGCGCGTCAGTCAGCCTGGTAAGGCCCGTTCCTCCTCCACGCACCAAGCCAGGGGTGCGCGTCGTCAGTCCTGCACAACCTGCGTGCCTGGGTCACAGGTGCCTGGTAAGGTACCGGTCAACTGCTCCACTATGGAGCTGAAGCTAACCGCTCCTGCTAAGTCCAGTTCAGCTCCAGCCGGCGGGGCCAGACTGGACCAGGGGCGCAATGAGGCGTTTATTGGAGGGTGGTGGTCAAGGCCGAGCCAGAACCGCCGCCGAGGAGGTATGCCCGCCCAGCCCTGTTTTGTTCAGGTTGGAGGCGCGGCTCGCAGTCCGCGCCTTTAGGGGTAGCTGTCACACCCTGGCTCTGGGACTCTATATGTTGAGCCAGGGTGTGTTCATTCTATGTGTTTATTTCTATGTTGGTAGTTCTGTTGTGTTTATTTCTATGTTGGCTAGAGTGACTCCCAATCAGAGGCAACGAGTGTCAGCTGTCGTTGGTTGTCTCTGATTGGGAGCCATATTTATACTGTCTATTTTCCCTTTGTGTTTGTGGGTTCTTGTTCCGTGTTCGGTCATTGTTACCGTGGACTTCACGAGTCGTTTCTTGTTTTGTTTATTGTGTCGATTATCACTAAAGATAATAAAGTTCACCATGTTCGTTCAACACGCATTGGTCTCTCCCTGACGATCGTGACAGCGCTTAAATATTTTGTCTTGCCGATTCCCCTCTGAATGGCATACATACACAATCTATGTCTCAATTGTCTCAAGGCTTAAAAATCCTTATTTAACCTGTCTCCTCCCCTTCATCTACACTGATTGAAGGGGATTTAAGAAGTGACATCAACAAGGGATTATAGCTTTCACCTGGATTCAACTGGTCAGTCTATGTCATGGAAAGAGTAATGTTTGTACACTCAGTGTATAGAGTAGTGGAATCAATTTTCTCTCAGGAGGAGAAAAGTAATTTATGGTGTGCTCCAGCAACAGTCTTGTAAAAGAGATGACCATTAATGAAAGATGGTGAAGGTGACTCATCCCTCTCTCTCTCTCTCCTGTTTAGGAATGGTTGGACATGAAGCTACGCTGGAACCTTGATGACTACCTGGGCATCACTACCATCAGAGTCCCGTCAGACTCCATCTGGATCCCAGACATTGTGCTCTATGACAAGTATGTACCATGCCCATCACTGCCAACAATTTAGAACAAAAGATGGCACTGATATTGAACTAAAGCTTTCTGAGCACTATAATCTCCACATTAGGGTTGCAAATGGAGGGTATATTACTAGTCTTGACTTGGGCGGTAGCTGTCCGGAACGCCATACTAGCACGCCTTACCGGCACTTCAAATTTGTTGGGAATTCAGTACCAGCCCCTATATAAAAACAATGTAGCCTTTTGTTGGCCCAGACTCACACACTGAGGCAAAAAAGTTTGATCAAAGCAGAATGAAGGTGGCATCTTCATTGAATAGCAATGGCGAGTGGGCATTCATTTCCTAATTCTGTTTTGTTCAAGTTAATTTGCACTCAATCTCTGAATCTGTGAGTGACAGTATAGCCTGTTCGAGATTGCGCAGATTGAAAACGTTGTCACGGTTTACTAAGCCAGAACCCAGAAGCAGACCAGGACAAGGTAAGTGGTGTCAAAGGTGAGTGTTTATTTAACTGATCCACGAGTGCTGCTGAATAATCCAGGGAACAGAGCGGGCGGCGTGGATGAGTTGTTGAGGGTGCAGTAGTTGGTCCAATGATGGCTCGGCAGCCGCCGACTCATCAGGCAGAGGTTGGGTGAAGGTTCCGGACGAGTGACTGCAGGGAGAACAAAACGGAGGTAAGCATACAACAAGCAACCAAGGTGCAAAACAACAAAACTAATGCTCTAAGCTCTAAGACTGGATCCGCTGATAAACATACTGTTCATGGCTAGCGCATCCGCAGGGAATGGATGTTAGGACAGAGCCTAAGAAGGGTGATGATCAGGACCAGGTGTGCAGATTGCTGATGGGATGCAGGTGCGGAAATCAAGAGAGCTCCCACCTAGCAACGTTGCCCGGCAACCAGGCAGGGAGCGTTCCAGAACCCTCGGGAAACTGGAGATCACGAGCAGAAAAACTAGTACACAGACAGGACCCGACTCAGACTGCCGGGATCGTTACAAACGTGCCAGCCGGAATGGCATGATGCCTCTTACAAATTGTCAAATTAGGATTTGTAAGGTCATGAAAAGTTATGGAAATTAGTTTAATAATTGTTGTAAATGTAATTCATGAAAGCACACTTTTAAATATGGTCAATCAATAAAAAAACTACATATCAGCCATAATCGGAATGACCCTTTAGCGCATGTCTGTGGCGCTGTGTGTGTGCCAGTGCGAGTGGGCCGTTGCCGGAGGAAAGAGAGCGCGACATTTCAGCAGCAGGTATAAAATAATTACAGACAGACTAACTAGATCACCAATTCAAAATATAACTTGTAGCAGTTATTTCGCTAGTTAACTAACAAACTAAGCATTCATTTCATTGTTGCCTTTCCACGGGCACTGTAGAGCCTAAATAAATGTGCACCTTTAGAAAGCTGGGATTCCCCTCTATTAAACAGGAGCCATGGAATTGCGACAACGTTAAAAATATTCTAAGAATAGCCTAATTGACAAATAACTTGCTGTGCATAGATCTCCCCTGAACATGAATATTTTAGCCTTATATATAAACATGTCTAGTTAGATACCTTGCTTTGAAGTAGACTACCTTATCCATTTGATCCCTGACTTATTGAATGAGGGAATAATTTTATAAAGACAAAAGCATTTGGTTGTAATGTTGAAGCGCCTGCACACCCAGGAGCTCTCCAGATGGAGGGTTGACCACATATTGACAACATGTGACTAACAGTGCATCTCTATGTGGGGGGCTATGTGCCTTGATCATGATAACATGTGACTAACAGTGCATCTCTATGTGGGGGGCTAAGTGCCTTGATCAAGGGCACAACGGCAGGAGGCGGTAGGTCTACATGAAATCAGACACAGCAGCTTTCCAGTGTCAATAATGCTACTTTTTCATGTACGCTATAATAATAGTCATGAAAATGTGTTAAAAGTCATGGAGAAGTAATGGAAAATGTGTTTAAACAATTAACAGTGAATAATCAGAGGTCTCTATAGTATAATGTCTAATGGACCGACTTGGAAAAAATACAGCTCCTGCACTCATTCCATCCCAAGTCAAGCACTGTATATTACTGGAAACATTCTAAGTTTACCAGTAAACTACCAGACTTTTGGTATCTTTCAGGGATTTTATGTAATCTATCACCAGACATCTAGTGGCCCTTTTGGGTACTTCAGATTATCACAGGTGTCTGTAACAATCTCTGACCCTCTGTGGCTGCTTTTACACATGCAACGCAATTCAGATTTCTTTGACCAATCACATCAGATCTTTTCACATCAGATCTTTTTCAGAGTTGGTCTGATTGTTCAAAAGACCAATTAATTAAAAAATATCTGAATTGTCTAAATGCAGCCTTAGTGGCCTCATCACATAAAATATCTGAAATAATTCAATAAGATGCTAAACCAAAAAATGTTTTACTATGTCAATATGTCTTTGTTGTCAATGTTTTGGCGTCAAACTGGTGGTAGTTGTGATAAAAGTTAATAGTTGGAAGAGTTGCAGAGTTAATTGAAAATAATGCCATTGTTGATTAAATGCTTTTTTAATTAATTAGGCTATTTTCTCTTAACCATATGGTCTATCTACTTGAAACTCATGGACAATATGGACACAGATATAATAAATAAATACTATATATTCATTAAAAATAAATGTTTTCAAGTATAAATTACCAAAGTTACGATAGATTGTCATATATTTTCTGTTAATTACCAAAATTACTGAAGTTTCCGGTAACTTTGGAAAATTACTGGTAGCTTTGCAACCCTACACAGCATACAGTGAGGGAAAAAAGTATTTGATCCCCTGCTGATTTTGTACGTTTGCCCACTGACAAAAGACATGATCAGTCTATAATTTTAATGGTAGGTTTATTTGAACAGTGAGAGACAGAATAACAACAAAAAAATCCAGAAAAACGCATGTGTCACGCCCTGGCTCTGGGGACTCTTAAATGTTGAGCCAGGGTGTGGATTTTCCTATGTTTAGTTGTTCTATGTTTTCATTCTAGATCGTTTAGATCTATGTTGGCCAGGGTGGTTGCCAATCAGAGGCAGTTGTGGCTCGTTGTCTCTGATTGGGAACCATACTTAGGCAGCCTGTTTTCACTAGTCATTGTGGGATCTTGTTCCGTAAGGTTTGTTTTGGTGTTAACCTAGGACTTCACGTATCGTTTGGTTTGTTGTTTTGTTCGTGTGGTGTACTTCAATAAAAGTATGTACGCTTACCACGCTGCGCCTTGGTCCGCTTCATCTTCCGTTAACGATCGTGACAGAAGATCCCACCATGACTGGATCAAGCAGCGTGAAGAGGAGAGAGGATGGACAGCAGGAGGCCGCAATAGAGCGGTTCAGCAGGTTAGCAGAGGAGGCCGCCAGGTTACGGGGGCCACTGGTCACGAGGGAGAAGGAGAGTGTGGAGGCACGGCGAGAGGAATTGGTTAGGCAGCAGAGGGAGCGGAGGTTTATGAGGAAACCCAGCCCGGTCCGGACCGTTCCTGCTCGCACGCAAGGCAGTGGTGCGCGTCGCCAGCCCGGTTCGGCCCGTTCCTGCTCCCCGCACCAAGCCAATGGTGCGCGTCGTCAGCCCGGTCGGCCTGTTCCTGCTCCCGCGCCAAGCCAATGGTGCGCTCCTGCCCGGTCCGCCCGTTCCTGCTCCCCGCACCAAGCCAGTGGTGCGGCGTCCAGCCCGGTCCGGCCCGTTCCTGCTCCCGCACCAAACCAGTGGTGCGCGCCGCCGCAGCCCGGTCCGGCCCGTTCCTGCTCCCGCACTAGCAGCCTAGTGCGCGTCGCCAGCCGTCCGGCCCGTTCCTGCTCCCGCACCAAGCCAGTGGTGCGCGTCGCCAGCCGGTCGGCCCGCTTCCTGCTCCCGCACCAAACCAGTGGTGCGCGTCGCCAGCCCGGTCCGGCCCGTTCCTGCTCTCCGCACAAGCCTGTGGTGCGCGTCGCCAGCCCGGTCCGGCCCGTTCCTGCTCCCCGCACCAAGCCTGTAGTGCGCGTCGCCAGCCCGGTCCGGCCCGTTCCTGCTCCCGCACCAAGCCAGTGGTGCGCTGCGCCAGCCCCGGTCCGGCCGTTCCTGCTCCCCGCACCAAGCCAGTGGTGTGGCGTCGTCAGCCGGTCCGGCCCGTTCCTGCTCCCCGCACCAAGCCAGTGGTGCGCACTCGTCAGCCGGTCCGGCCCGTTCCTGCTCCCGCACGCCAGTGGTGCGCATCGTCAGCCCGTCCGGCCCGTTCCTGCTCCCCGCACCAAGCCAGTGGTGCGTGTCGTCAGTCGGCACGTCCGTGCCTGTTCCACCGGGTGCCTGGTCGCACCGGTCAGCTGCTCCACGCCGAGCCAGAGCAATCCGCTCCACGGTGTTCAGTCCAGCTCCGGCCAGAGGGCCAGACCAGACCAGGGCGCAACGAGGGTGGAGAGAGTGTGGTGGTCACGCCCGGAGCCGGATCCGCCGCCGAGGCGGAATGCCCCACCCGGCCCCTACCCTCTTGTGTTGGTGTGGCGCGAGTCGCAGTCCGCGCGCCTTTGGGGAGTACTGTCACGCCCTGGCTCTGGGGACTCTTAAATGTTGAGCCAGGGTGTGGATTTTCCTATGTTTAGTTGTTCTATGTTTTCATTCTAGATCGTTTAGATCTATGTTTGCTAGGTGGTTCCCAATCAGAGGCAGCTGTAGCTCGTTGTCTCTGATTGGGAACCATACTTAGGCAGCCTGTTTTCACTAGTCATTGTGGGATCTTGTTCCGTTAAGGTTTGTTTTTTGGTGTTAACCTAGGACTTCACGTGATCGTTTGGTTTGTTGTTTTGTTTGTGTGGTGTACTTCAATAAAAGTATGTACGCTTACCACGCTGCGCCTTGGTCCACTTCATCTATCGACGATCCTGACAGCATGTCAAAAATGTTATAAATTGATTTGCATTTTAATGAGGGAAATAAGTATTTGACCCCTCTGCAAAACATGACTTAGTACTTGGTGGCAAAACCCTTGTTGGCAATCACAGAGGTCAGATGTTTCTTGTAGTTGGCCACCAGGTTTGCACACATCTCAAGAGGGATTTTGTCCTCCTCTTTGCAGATCTTCTTCAAGTCGTTAAGGTTTTCGAGGCTGACGTTTGGCAACTCGAACCTTCAGCGCTCCCCTCCACAGATTTTTCTATGGGATTAAGGTCTGGAGACTGGCCAGGGCACCCCAGGACCTTAATGTGCTTCATCAGCCACTCCTTTGTTGCCTTGGCCGTGTGTTTTGGGTCATTGTCATGCTGGAATACCCATCCACGACCCATTTTCAATGCCCTGGCTGAGGGGGAAGGAGGTTCTCACCCAAGATTTGACGGTACATGGCCCCGTCCATCGTCCCTTTGATGCGGTGAAGTTGTCCTGTCCCCTTAGCAGAAAAACACCCCCAAAGCATAATGTTTCCACCTCCATGTTTGACTGGTGGGGATGGTGTTCTTGGGGTCATAGGCAGCATTCCTCCTCCAAACACGGCGAGTTGAGTTGATGGCAAAGAGCTCGATTTTGGTCTCATCTGACCACAACACTTTCACCCAGTTCTCCTCTGAATCATTCAGATGTTCATTGGTAAACTTCAGACGGGCCTGTATATGTGCTTTCTTGAGCAGGGGGACCTTGCGGGCGCTGCAGGATTTCAGTCCTTCACAGCGTAGTGTGTTACCAATTGTTTTCTTGGTGACTATGGTCCCAGCTGCCTTGAGATCATTGACAAGATCCTCCCGTGTAGTTCTGGGCTGATTCCTCACCGTTCTCATGATCATTGCAACGAGGTGAGATCTTGCATGGAGCCCCAGGCCGAGGGAGATTGACAGTTCTTTTGTGTTTCTTCCATTTGCGAATAATCGCACCAACTGTTGTCATCTTCTCACCAAGCTGCTTGGCGATGGTCTTGTAGCCCATTCCAGCCTTGTGTAGGTCTACAATCCTGTCCCTGACATCCTTGGAGAGCTCTTTGGTCTTGGCCATGGTGGAGAGTTTGGAATCTGATTGATTGATTGCTTCTGTGGACAGGTGTCTTTTATACAGGTAACAAGCTGAGATTAGGAGCACTCCCTTTAAGAGTGTGCTCCTAATCTCAGCTCGTTACCTGTATAAAAGAACACCTGGGAGCCAGAAATCTTTCTGATTGAGAGGGGGTCAAATGCTATTTCCCTCATTAAAATGCAAATCAATTTCTAACATTTTTGACATGCGTTTTTCTGGATTTTTTTGTTGTTATTCTGTCTCTCAATGTTCAAATAAACCTACCATTAAAATTATAGACTGATCATTTCTTTGTCAGTGGGCAAACATACAAAATCAGCAGGGGATCAAATACTTTTTTCCCTCACTGTAGACTATATTTTGAACAGCACAGATTCAATTAATCCAACACGTCAAGCAAAGCCTGATTCAATCCTGTAGAAGAAAAACAGATGTTTATCCTTTCCTCTAACAGTGCCGATGGACGTTTTGAGGGCTCTGTCACCAAGGCTGTGGTGAAGTACGATGGCACCATCACCTGGACACAGCCCGCTAACTACAAGTCAGCCTGCATCATCGATGTCACCTTCTTCCCCTTTGACCTGCAGAACTGCTCCATGAAGTTTGGCTCCTGGACCTATGATGGCTCACAGGTTGTAGCCTACACAGCATTGTGAAACAGTCTACAGTATATTAATGACCATACAGTCTTTAACTGATGTCAGAAATGCGTGAATCTCTTGTTTATACTTTAGGGAGTTAAAGGGGAGATACGTCTGTTGATGTTTAGTCTTTTCTAACCTTTTATTTACTCAACAGGTTGACATCCTCCTGGAGGACTTCCATGTGGACAAGAGGGACTACTTTGACAATGGTGAATGGGAGATAGTGAAAGCGACAGGTAGCCGTGGTCTGAGGATGGACGGATCCTGCCACTTCCCCTTCATCACCTACTCCTTTATCATCCGTAGACTGCCGCTCTTCTACACCCTGTTCCTCATTATCCCCTGTATCGGCCTTTCTTTCCTCACCATCCTGGTCTTCTACCTTCCCCTCCAATGGCGGGAGAAAGATCTCCCTGTGCACCTCTGTGCTGGTGTCCCTCACCGTCTTCCTTCTCGTGATCGAGGAGATCATTCCGTCCTCCTCCAAGGTCATCCCTCTGATCGGGAGTACCTGGTGTTCACCATGATCTTTGTCACGCTCTCCATCGTCATCACCGTCTTTCGCCATCAACATCCACCACCGCTCCTCGTCCACGCACCATGGCGGCGCCCTGGGTGCGCTGTATCTTCCTGCGCAGGCTGCCCAAGCTGCTGTGTATGCACAGCCATGTGGACCGCTATGCTAGCCCTGGCGGGGCCAGGGGCAGGACTGCAGGGAGAGAGTGCAGGACTGGCAGGGCGAGAGGGGGCAGTTGGGGGCATTATGAAGGGCTCTTCACCAGAGTCCACCCCTCATCTCTCCTCTAGGAATAACCTGCAGGCTGCTTTGGACTCTATCCGCTACATCACCATGCATGTGGTCAAGGAGAACGAGGGTCAGAGAGGTAAGATCCCATAGAGTTACAGAGAATCAATCTGCCCCTGCAGTATAAATGCCAAAGTTGGCATGAGAGAATATTGTGTTTGTTTGTTATGATTTTAACACAATTCCAAATCAATCCCTAAAGTACTGAATTTAGGTTTTTGAAGTCTTACTGTAATTCTCTCTATATATTCATCTTCTCTCATACTGTATATTTGTCTCCATCCTCTGATTGTCACACGTAACTTCACCTCTGTGTGCAAAGCCCTCCCCACCCATGTGTCAACGAGGTCATGTGTTGGAGTCTGAAGGGCATGTTTGGTCTCTCTCTCTCTTCAGGTGGTGCAGGACTGGAAGTTTGTGGCTCAGGTTCTGGACCTGTGTTCCATGTGGACCTTCCTCCTGGTCTCAGTTCTGGGCTCTGCTCTACTCTTCATCCCTGTCATCTACAAATGGGCGCAACATCTCGTCCCCAACCTTGCAGGCAGCAGCGGATAGACTAAGCTGAGACTAAGTGCACTGAGCACACCAAATTCAGAGACACTACAGTCAGTGCAGAGGCAGAGACACTTACTCACACATGTGGGTGTGGGAGACCAGTTATAATTGCCAATGGATTCTAGTTCCATCATGATTCTTGATTTGTTTATATGAATGAGGGATTATTGTCTCTATGTTGCTGTATCTGTTGATAGATTAAATTAATATACAATTGTTTTATATTCTGAAAGGAGGATACCTCCTATAGGCGTTACTCTCTCTTGACCCTGATCTCTCTTTTGTCGAACACTATCAAGACTGTTTCGGACAGCTTTTTTCCATCTCCACGTAACATTGCAAAAATCAGAAATTTTCTGTCCAAAAATGATGCAGAAAAATTAATCCATGCATTTGTTACCTTTCTAGGTTAGACTACTGCAATGCTCTATTTTTTCCAATGCCGGATAAAGCACTAAATAAACTTCAGTTAGTGCTAAATACGGCTGCTAGAATCCTGACTAGAACCAAGAAATTTGATCATATTACTCCAGTGCTAGCTTCCCTACACTCGGCTTCCTGTTAAGGCAAGGGGGCTGATTTCAAGGTTTTACTGTTAACCTATAAAGCGTTACATGGGCTTGCTCCTACCTATCTTTCCGAGTTGGTCCTGCATTACATATCCAATACTTGTACCTGCACGGTCACAAGACGCATGAGCCTCCTAATTGTCCCTAGAATTTCTAAGCAAACAGCTGGAGGCAGGGCTTTCTCCTATAGATCTCATTTTTATGGAACAGTCTGCCTACCCATGTAAGAGAGGCAGAACTCGGTCTCAACCTTTAAGTCTTTACTGAAGACTTATCTCTTCAGTAGGTCATATGATTGGTGTAGTCTGGCTCCAGAGTTGTGAAGGTGAACGGAAAGGCTCTTGAGCAACGAACAGCCCTTGCTGTCTCTGCCGGGCGGGTTCCCCTCTCCACTGGGGTTCTCTGCTCTAACCCTGTTGCAGGGGGCTGAGTCACTGGCTTGCTGGTGCTCCTTTCCTTGCCGTCCCTGGGAGGGGTGCGTCACTTGAGTGGGTTGAGTTACTGACGTGATCTTCCTGTCTGGGTTGGCTTACCTTGGTTTGTGCTGTGGTGAGACCTCTGGGCTGTACTGGGCCTTGTCTCAGGATTGTAAGTTGGTGGTTGAGGATCTATCCTCTAGTGGTGCGGGGGGCTGTGCTTAGAGTGGGTGCGGTTATATCCTTCCTGTTTGGCCCTGTCCGGGTTTCTTGTCGGATGGGGCCACAGTGCTCTCCGGACCGCTCCTGTCTCAGCCTCCAGTATTTATGCTGCAGTGGTTTATGTTCGGGGGCTGGGGGTTAGTTGGTTGGTACCTGGGTACTTCTCCTGTCTTATCCAGTGTCCTGTGTGAATTAAGTATGCTCTCTCTAATTCTCTCGTTCTCTCTTTCTCTCTCCCCGAGAACCTGAGCCCTAGGACTACGTCAGGACTGCCGGGCATGATGACACCTTGCTGTCCCCAGTCCGCCTGGCCTTGCTGCTATTCCAGTTTCAACTGTTCTGCCTGCGTGTTTCTGAAACCCCTACCTGTCCCAGACCTGCTGTTTTCAACTCTTAATGATCGGCTATGAAAAAGCCAACTGAGAGACCTGAGCACCTAGGACCTCGCCGGGACTCACCGGCCGTGTGACTCCTTGCTGTCCCCAAGCTCCGCCTGGCCTTGCCTGCTATTCCAGTTTCAACTGTCTGCCTGCGGTTTATTGGAACCCCTACCTGTCCCAGACCTGCTGTTTTCAACTCTTAATGATCGGCTAAATGAAAAGCCAACTGAGATTTACTCTTGATTATTATTTGACCATGTTTGTCACTTACTGGAACATTTCGAACATCTTGGCATGGTTCTGTTATAATCTTCACCTGGCACAGCCAGAAGAGGACTGTGCCCCTCATAGCCTGGTTCCTCTCTAGGTTTCTTCCCTAGGTTTTCGCCTTTCTAGGAGTTTTTCCTAGCCACGTGCTTCTACACACTGCATTACTAGCTGTTTGGGGTTTTAGGCTGGTTTCTGTACAGCACTTCGAGATATTAGCTGATGTAAGAAGGGCTATATAAAATAAAATTGATTGATTGATTGATAGGCATATCTCACAAAGTAAAAGTACATCAATGAATACAATTATCCAGGTTGCTGTCTTTCTTGGTTAAGTATAAAACAGTATTATCCTCCTTAACTGCAAGAATGCATGTTCAAGTCATCATGTGTCCGTGTTTGACATGACAAATAAAGTTTGACATGCAATCTATATATAAACTAGGGCCAATAATTAGGCCTCGGAAAAACAGACTTCTCAAAGTTAACGAACAGGATTCGGAAGGCTGGCCACATGAGACTATTACAATAATTAACAGGTGTTAATAAATAACTTTGAATCCACCCCTTTGTAAATAAGTGTACAATACCCTTTACCGCATTACCCTTTTTATATGACCCCTTTACTTTTTTATATTTGAAGTCGACATTACCATTATATACACATTACCCTTTTATATTACCCTTTTATATTACCTTTTAGATTACCCTTACATTACTCTTTTAAATGTTCATTAACTCTGAAAAATAATGGCCCAAAACTTAGTTAACTGGGCCCCTAGGTTGGTAAATACAAAATAAAATACCTGTTTTTTTTAACAGTGGCTACATTCTCAGAAAAGCAGTATTACATAACAAGATCAAGCAAGAGCTTAATTATTATCCGCTTGAATAAGCTTCACTGAAGAATTCAGCTGTGAATCCTCTTGTATGAGCAAAAAACTACAACTGTTTGGCTTGTGCGGATACAGGTAAGTTAGCAAACAAATCATTGTTACAGTGAATTAATTTACCTACTTTCCAGCTTCTAAAGCTCTTTGCATTCACAAAGGTGTTCTTGAGATTAGCTTTTAAGTCTGTGAGTCTGTTAGAAGCTGGGGGACTTAGTTGGAGACTTCGAAGTCAGTCCGAGTCCACCTGATACAACAACAAGAGTTGTTCTTTTGCATTCTGTTCCAACCTGCCTTCTGATTTCTCTCCTATCATTCAGATGAAAGATGGCAAGCCACAATGGAAGCATAAACTCATGCCTTCTCATATCTTTATTGGTTGCTTCTTGGAGAATCTACGATGGCGTGGGAAAAATTCTAGTAATTTCCTTAGAAGGGGGAGTCACTGGGTGAACATGGACATTCTGATCAAGGCTCTTCACTCTCAGGGATCACAACGTCACAGTGGTACGAACAACTAAAAGTTTGTATATTAAAGAAGAGTCTCTTCAATACAGTTCTATTACAATACCTGTCACTGATGGTGTGGAATTGCTGAGGAATTTGTAAAGCCAATCATAAAGAAAGTCATTGATGATATGAGAGAGGAACGAGCTCTGTATTAAACTTATACATTTGCAAATTGAGATGTTCTCTGCAATGTCTAAGGTTCATGGACTGGAATGTGACTCGCAACTGCTGTATTGAAAGACAAGGATTTAATGAGAGACCCTAAAGGAGAGCCAGTATGACCTGGTGCTTACTGACCCAGCATGGGGACTGGTATTTTGGTGGCTCACTATCTTCAGCTACCTCTAGTCTACAATGTACGGTGGGTAACCAGTGGAGAGGGACATTTAGCCATTGCGCCATCCCCCATGTCTTATTACCGATGACTGGATCAGGACTCTCACACTATTCTCATGGACTTTCACAGAGAGAGTAAAAGAATATGCTTTTCTATTTGCTCTGGGAAGTTCAGGACATATTTATAATCCGGCCACATTACCAGGCTGTTTGTAATGAGATTTTCCAACCAGGGTGTGGACTTCTATGAGTTATTACAGGGGGCTGATCATGGCTCATGAGAGTTGACTTTGTGTTTGAATTCCCTTCGTCCCACCATGCCCTAATGTTCCTATCTATACTGGAGGGTTCAATGTAACCTGCTAGCTCTTCCCCGAAGAACTGGAGGGAGTTTGTTCAGAGTTCTGGGGGCATGGAGTCATTATCATGTCTTTGGGGACTTTTGTCACTGAGTTTCCACATGATATATGCTGATGTGATTGCTGCTGCTTTTTGCCCAACTGCCTCCAGAAGGTCATCTGGAGACACAAAGGAGACAGGCCAGCTACTCTGGGCAACAACACCTTGACAAGTTGACTGGATGCCTCAGAATGATCTGTTAGGACACCAGAAGACAAAACTGTTTGTAGCTCACGGAGGAACAAATGGACTTCATGAGGCTATTTAACATGGAATTCCTGTTGTGGGTCTACCTCTGTTTTCTGATCAATATGACAACCTCCTTCGTCTGAAAGAGGAGGAGGAGCAAAGCTTTATCTTTGGCAACAGTAGACAAGAACAATAACTTCTCTAGAGGCCTTACAGGAAGTTCTGGCTGAGCCGTCCTACAGGATGAACATGCAGAGACTCTCCAGGCTACACAGGGACGTGCCAATGGAGCCCCTGGACACTGCTCTCTTCTGGATTGAGTTTGTCATGAGACACAAAAGGTGCTGCTCCACCTGCAATACAGAGTCCTACAGAATGCCCTGGTACTCCCTACCACTCTGCAGATGTTGTCCTGATATTGTTGGCTGTTGTGTCAGTGCTTCTTCTTCTTCTTGTTGCAATAGTCGATATTTATGCATTAGAAAATGCTTGAAAATAAAGATTAAGGTGAATGAGCATATCCAATTCTCCACATTCTGGTGCACACAAATAATAGGATATGTCATAAAATAAAGCTGCAATATGTAACTTGTTGGGTGACCCGGCAAAATTCACATAGATATGTGAGTTATAGATCTGTCATTCTTATTGAAAGCAAGTCTAAGAAGCGTAGATCTGTTCTTCTGTGCGCTATTTCTATAGCTTCCCATGTTTTAAGTTTTTGTTTTTTTGCGTCTTTTACTTTCAGTTTTGTACACCAGCTTCAAACAGCTGAAAATACAATATTTTGGTTACGGAAAATATATTTCACAGTGGTTTAGATGGTACAATGATTCTCTACACTAAACTTGCTTGTTTTGTCACATAAACTGAGGCAAACTATTACAATTTTAGCAATTGAAGCCAATATAATAAAATGCTAATGTATAAATTAGTGTGTAATATATTTGTTGTCAAGTTTTTCCAGATGGTTGTGCATTTTGTGATCCAATCCTACACTGCAAACATTTACCTTAAGTGTTACATTCACAGTATTAACAGGTTTCTTTACTAAGGTAAATAAAACTTAAAACCTCGTCCATCTTTATCATATTTCCCACCGTGCTCTATTGCAGGTTGATGTTTAGAATTGTTTGTTTCAATATCTGTGTTTTTGCATGTACATTGATTGATTGATCTTATGCTACAGAAAGATACAGTGGGGAAAGAAATATTTAGTCAGCCACCAATTGTGCAAGTTCTCCCACTTAAAAAGATGAGAGAGGCCTGTAATTTTCATCATAGGTACACGTCAACTATGACAGACAAATTGAGAAAATAAATTCCAGAAAATCAAATTGTAGGATTTTTTATGAATTTATTTGCAAATTATGGTGGAAAATAAGTATTTGGTCACCTACAAACAAGCAAGATTTCTGGCTCTCACAACCTGTAACTTCTTCTTTAAGAGGGCTCCTCTGTCCTCCACTCATTACCTGTATTAATGGCACCTGTTTAACTTGCTATCATGTAAAATACACCTGTCCACAACCTCAAACTCCACTCCCAAACTCCACTATGGCCAAACCAAAAGAGCTTCAAGACCCAGAAGCAAAATTGTAGACCTGCCCAGGCTATAATCTGCAACTAACATTGGTTTAAATCAACTGTAGGAGCAATTTTGAAATAAACATCAAACCACTGATAATCTCCCGATCTGCTCCACCGCAAGATCTCACCCTTGGGGTCCGATCTCAGGTGAGCAAAATCCCCGACCACCCTGGGGGAACCTAATTACCTGCAGAGGCTGGGACCAAAGTAACACCTACCATCAGTAACACACTACGCCGCCAGGGGCACTCAAATCCTGCAGTGCCAAAGGCGTGTCCCCCTGCTTCGCCCAGTACTTGTCCAGCCGTCTGAAGTTTACAGAGTGCATTTGGATGATCCAGATGAGGATTGGTAGAGATGTCCTTATGGTCAGATGAAACCAAAATATAACTTTTTGGTAAAAACTCAACTAAGTCATGTTTGGAGGACAAACAATGCTGAGTTGCATCCAACAACACCATACCTACTGTGAAGCATGGGGGTGGAAACATCATGCTTTGGGGCTGTTTTTCTGCAAAGGGACCAGGATGACTGATCCGTGTAAAGGAAAGAATGAATGGGGCCATTATCGTGAGATTTTTAGTAAAACCTCCTTCCATCAGCAAGGGCATTGAAGATAAACGTGTTGGGTCTTTCAGCATGACAATGATCCCAAACACACCGCCCAGGCAACGAAGGAGTGGCTTTAGTAAGAAGCATTTCAAGGTCCTGGGTGGCCTAGCCAGTCTCCAGATCTCAACCCAGAAAATCACGGAGGGGGTTGAAAGTCCGTGTTGCTTAGCGACATTTCAAAACATCACTGCTCTAGAGGAGATCTGCATGGAGAATGGGCCAAAATACCAGCAACAGTGTGTGAAAACCTTGTGAAGACTTACAGAAAGCGTTTACCTGTGTCATTGCCAACAAAGGGTATATAACAAAGTATTGAGAAACTTTTGTTATTACCAAATACTAATTTTCCACCATAATTTGCAAATATATTCATTACAAATCCTACAATGTGATTTTCAGGAATTCTTTTTCTCATTTGTCTGTCATAGTTGGCGTGTACTATGATGAAGTACAGGCCTCTCATCTTTTTAAGTGGGAAACTTGCACAATTGTGACTGACTCTCTGCATACTTTTCCCCCCACTGTACATACTTTGCCGGCATAATGTGATTTGCAGGCCTGATGTGCAGCTTGTGAGCCAAGAAATTCAGACCACTGTGTTAGGGAGAAACTAGGGCATCAAAGAAAGGCCATATGATATATGTAATGTATTGTCATAAAGGGTTTTAATCTTAATTAAGCGATAACATTAGGCACTCACTTGTTAGAGAGCTACAGGACTGGAAGTGAATGAGCGAATGCAGCAACCTCTGTCACTAACTAACTAACACAGTCTCTGGGTGTGTCTCCATCATTCCCTCACGCACACTGGTAAATATACAAATATGATTTTACACCCTACAGTGTTAAAATACAATACTGCTGATAAAAATGTTGTCTGATGAGTTATTGTTAACATGCTACAGAGTTTATTTTCTTACACATTCAAACTGTTACTTTAACATCAGTTAGTTGGACTCATATACATTCTGACATAGTACATGTACAATCAGAGTTTGCTGTGTGTACAGCTGAAATGACAACCTCTTAACCTTAAAATAATCTATCCTTCTTTTATCAATTATATCATGCGTGCATAAATTTTTGTATATGTATTTACCTTCACCAAAAACATATTGTATATGTCAAACATTTACAAGTTGGTGAGAAAGTCCACAAACACCAGGAACATTGTGTTCCACTCAGATAACTCATTAACTCTCACTCTCATCAAGGGATTTTCTGTTGATGATTACATCTATCAAATAATTGATTAGGGTAGGTCTATTGATGTGTTTTTAAACAGAAACAATGTGAACATTAACCGGTAACCTAAGTACACTGAGTTACATGTTAACACCTTCAATATTAAGTTGCAATTTTGTCCTCAGAACAGTCTCAAATTTATCAGGGCATGACTCTACAAGGTGTGATCGTTCCACAGGATGCTGGCCCATGTTGACTCCAGAGGTTCCCACAGTTGTGTCAAGTTGGCTGGATGTCCTTTGGATGGTGGACCATTCTTGATACAAACTGTTGAGCGTGAAAAACCCACTGCAAGATGTAGCAACTTTTTGGGCGACCTGACAAAATTAACATAGATATGTGAGTTATAGATCTCAAACCAGTGCACCTTACACCTACTACCATACCCTTCAACGCACTTCAATCTTTTGTCTTGCCCATTCACCCTATGAATTATGGCACACACACACAATCCATGTCTCAATTCTCTCAAGGTTTAGAAATCTTCTTTACCTGTCTCCTCCCCTTCATCTACACTGATTTAAGTGGATTTAACAAATTGACATCAATAAGGGATCATAGCTTTCACCTCGATTCACCTGGTCCAGTCTATGTCAAAGGAAAGAGCACGTGTTTCTAATGGTTTGTACACTCAGTGTATGTCCACGATATCTATCCCTGGAAGAGAGCCAGTTAGACCAGGTGCTTGCAGACCCATAGTAGAGCAGGTATTACAGTGGCTGCTATATCCAGCTACATAGTCTACAATGTATAGTGTGAGTAAACAGTGGAGATGACAATTAGCCACCCATTTTCCATTCCCCATGTCTTACAGACACCTTGCAAAAATATTCATCCCCATTGGCGTTTTTCTATTTTTGTTTGCATTACAACTGTAATTTGATAGTTTTAATTTGGATTTCATGTGATGACATACACAAAATAGTCAAAATTAGTGAAGTAAATAAAAAAACTTTCTTTTAGACAAATAAATAACGGAAAAGTGGTCGTGCATATGTCTTCACACTTTGCTATAGGCGCCTAAATAAGATCTGGTGCAACCAATTACCTTCAGAAGTCACATAATTAGTTACATATGTCCACCTGTGTACAATCTAAGTATCACATAGTCTGCTCCTGATCTCTATCCTTGGCGTCGGAAATTCACATAAACCTTGGCCAAATACATTTAAACTCAGTTTATCCTCCGGAATTTCTGGCGTTTTAATCTGTAAATTCCCTGTCTTAGGTCAGTTAGGATCACCACTTTATTTTTAAGAATGTTAGTTGTCAGAATAATAGTAGAGAGAATGATATATTTCAGCTTTTATTTCTTTCATCACATTCCCAGTGGGTCAGAAAGTTTACATACACTCAATTAGTGTTGGTATTTTGCCTTTAAATTGTTTAACTTGGGTCAAGCGATTCGGAGTAGCCTTCCACAAACTTCCCACGTAAGTTGGTTGAATTTTGGCCCATTCCTCCTGACAGACCTGGTGTAACTGGAGTCAGGTTTGTAGGCCTCCTTGCTCATACATACATTTTCAGTTCTGCCCACACATTTTCTATAGGATTGAGGTCAAGGCTTTGTGATGGCCTCCAGCCACCTTGACTTTGTTGTCCTTAAGCCATTTTTACCACAACTGGAAGTATGCTTGGGGTCATTGTCCATTTGAAACCCATTTCGCGACCAACTTTAACTTCCTGACTGATGTCTTGAGATGTTTGCTTAAATATATCCACATATTTTCCTTCCTCATGATGCCATCTATTTTGTGAAGTGCACATGTCCTCCTGCAGCACACCGGCACGCTATGTCAACCCGTGCTTCACGCGGTTGGGATGTGTTCTTAATTGCAACCCCATGTCTCATCCAAACATAACGATGGTCATTATGGCTAAACAGTTATATTTTTGTTTAATCAGACCAGAGGACACTCTCAAATCTATCTTATTCCATTGCATTCACAGAGCAGTAGTCTTGCTTCTTTTATGGAGGTTTTGGAGCAGTGTGGCTTCTTCCTTGCTGAGCGGCCTTTCAGGTTATGTCAATATACTATTTCTGTGGATATAGATACTTTGTACCTGTTTCCTCCAGCATCTTCACAAGGTCCTTTGCTGTTGTTCTGGGATTGATTTGCACTTTTCGCACAAAGTACGTTCATCTCTAGGAGACAGAGCGGGTCTCCTTCTGAGCGTATACCTCATGGTCCCATGGTGTTTATGCTGCGTGCCATTGTTTGTACAGGTGAGCGTGGTACCTTCAGGCATTTATAAATTGCTCCCAAGGATAAACCAGACTTGTG